>NW_019102226.1:214512-363920 GCF_001856785.1 Myzus persicae | reverse complement strand
ACACACACACACACACACACACACACACACACACACACACACACACACACTGGAGCTCATACAGTCATGATAATAAACCACACACACACCGGATAGTTACCATTATATTGTTGTTATTATTATAGTCGAGATATTATTATTATTATATACATAACGCTGCACGATAATGACACGATACCTACACGCCAATTTGTCCGCAATGTGTTTTAAGCGTCGTCGTTGTGCAATGCACACACACAAGTATAATGTACATAGTATAATATAGTATATAACCTATACCTGCTGCACATATGTATGCATCATGACGTCTTATAATGGCTGAAATTTTATTTTGAGTTTTTTATTCCGATACCGTCCGCGGTGGTTGGTATATTTCTCTCTCGTCTGCGTTACACAAAAATATATATCTTTATCAGCGCCGGTTTGATATTACAATATTATTGAATAACCTACCTATATTATAATGATATGCACCGACTCGCGCTGTATAACACCGTCAAAACCGAAACGATTACCATAGCTGCATTGCGATATCTTAATATAATACCACATTAATATACGCAGTTAAACCTCTGAATACCGGACGCTGTCGGTCACTGAAATCTTGTCCGTGACAAAAAGATACCGAAAACCAGTTAATATTTTTTTATAATTTAAAAATAAAATGCTGATTCTTTTGTTGAAAACTAATTCTTAAGCTAAGGACAATTGTTTCAAGAGTCACTTTTTGGTTTTCATATGTATTTTATATACTTAATTGTATGTTAAATCTCTGAGTTCAGGATTAGTTTCGTTTTATTCGATAGAACTAGTGTTTCACTTTACTAAAATGCATTTTTAAAACTGAAAGGAATTTTAATTTTTAATTTTCAAATACTTTTTAATTAGGTATTCTTATTTAAAGTTTAATATTAAGAATAATCAATTTTAACTTTCATATAAAAAAAAAAAACAAAATTATCAAAAAAGCTTATTTTAAAACGTCAAAGAAAAATAACATTAATCAAAAACATTTGCCATAAGTGTTTATTATACAAAGAAATATTAATTTTGCTACATAATATTATTTTAAAATTATAATAAAATACATTATTGCTGAGTACAATATTATTGTCATACATTCATACTTAACTTGATACAGTTATTATGTCGACGTCTCCATCACACTCAGGCTACGTATTTTTAAGTCCTATGTATAATATCATGGTTATGAATTATGATGACACATGATACAAACGTGTTAAATTTCAACTGTTTAACCAGTATTGAGCATAATCTAAATAAATAATTAATAATATTATAATAAGTAAAGACGTTAATAAATATGTTGACTCTTTGGTCATAAAGATAATAGTTAACAATTCATTTGTACATCGTACATATGAATAAACCGCATTAAACTGCAACAAATGTTATTAAGATAAATCTAAATTAATTAATTTATCATAAAATTATCATGTCGAGTAATTCAAAATTAAATATTTTAAACTTAAACAATATTAGAACCTATATAAATGTAGCATAAAATATAATAAACAATTTGTAACTCTTATACACTTCAGCAGTTTAGCCTTCTGAAGCTGCGGTCGTTGTATTTGTGTAAGCCCGTTAATTAAAGTTATATTGCGAATTTCTCTTCTATAAAATAGAAACATTTTAACTGAAATGGTTGAGAAGAGAACTCAGGCAAATCAGAATATAAGTATAATAATAGTCTGTAGTTGTATTATTTAATATTTCCATCATTTAAAGGAGGGAGTTTATTAGAAGTATCGAGTTAACAGTCAAAATATTATTCATTTCAAATAAAATTCGTTGATAAATTATTATTTTTTTTTCAATTTAACAAAATTTTCTAAGATATTTCTCTTCGCATAATATTTAAAACATTGGTTCTTGACCTTTTCTCGTCAACCCTTCAAGTATTATACAGTATAACCACGGACCCATTCCAAAAAAAAAAACCAGTAAAATTTTTAATTTTAATACCAATAACTAAGACTAATAAATTCTCGAGTGAATAATCAAGTTAAGAATAAATACGAGTTTCAATGTGACATTTTTGGTCACACCCACGGTTTGTCACATTGTTGACTTTCGAGTGGCAGCAGTGTACGTCATCGAAAACTTCACACTGAAATATGAACGACAGAACGAATTTACGAAAATAATAAAATGTACTTTACATTCAATTAAGTTTACAATATAAATATTCAGCTTCTAAATTTGTAAGTTTTTAAGTTCTTGTTTGTTTATTTATTTGGTGATTAAAAAAAAAATCTTGTGGACCCCGAGTGCATTAATGCTATATATCATTCTAGATTCTAATATCTCATGTAATTTGTAACCATATATTATTTTTAGTTACGAAACGTTTTTTCTACAACACCTTCATACTTTCCACGGTACAATAAATTAATGATCTTTACAAATTACAGTAAAAACAAAACGTTGTCACCTACAGATTGCGAATCAAACAGTTAATTTTACTGTACTTGGGTTGTATACAATTAAATTATTATCTATTTTTGAAAATCACCAAGTTATAATTTATGAGTATTTGAAATTTTAAGTATAATCTTATAGTTGAAAAAATTTTGTAGGTAAGGGGTTACAAGGTTATCTGAAAAATAATTCCAAAATCTCACTTGTTTTGAATATTATTTAGTATGAATTTCGTCAATAATATGCAAAATCGTGGAATTCAGCCCTGCTGCAGGTTATAAGGTACGATTTATTACTAGCAATACCACCTACCTACCTATATTGTTATAAATTTACTGCTACTGGCACTGTGAATGGCGATGTAAGCCAGCTGTTGTTTTAGTCACACCTGTAGTATATGTTATCAATACCCTGCAGTGTTATAAAAAAGGTTTATTTAGACGTATAAAATCGACATTTATAATTAATTTATTGTATGTGCTAACGCGAATGCGTCTATGCGGTTACGTGTCTTATATAGAAAACCGTGATATACCTACCAAGCGATAAGCGAAGACTTACGATCATTTTTTACTTGTATTTTTGACACTTATTTATACATTCTAGCCCCTCCCCACCTCCCATCACTAAGCCCGCGTTTCTGAAAAATTGTAAATCTTTAAAAACACAATTACATAAAAAAAATATTCTGCCAAGTTTTCTGAAAATTATTTATCTGATTATTTACCTACTATAGCGTATACTGCAGTGTTTTCAACAGGTCTTCCATAGGCCTGTCATAGATTTCTTCTCCCACTTCTATCTTATTATTTTATTAAAAAAAAAAAAATATGACTTACTGAAGAACCGTATCGTTAGTATCCAATATGTTTTCCCACTCTTATAAATGCTAATCAATGTAATTAATAATATTAATATTGTTGTTACTGTCGACGACCGATTAAAGTTTTCCACATTTATAAGCTTGAGGATAAAATAATCACGTTAGTTATGATTTAAAATTAAAATTTTCTTTTGTTATAATTCATTTAAAAGTCTCATAAGACCATAAGGTAAATAATTTAGTTTAGTATTAAGGTCAACAATAATACAATTATAAAATGAAATATAAAGTCATAAAAATACACATTTTTTTCAATTGGTCGTGTGTATGTTTCGAGATGGTCCACGACCTATAAAAATATATTATTGAAGTGGTCCTCGATACTAAAAAGGTTGAGAAACACTGTTGTACAGAAACACCAAGCGATATCTATCACTTAATAAGAATACGAAAAAAAGCCTCTGATATAGAAAGCGTACCAGCCGGGGTACTTTAAATCAATATGATAGCATATTATATTATATTGTATTAATAAACAAGAAGCCAACATCTAGTAAAATATGCTTTTTAAAAGTATTCCAATACCTGTACAGATAAAGATATTTATTTTGAAAAGTATTTTTGTAGGAATACAAAAAAAAATACTTAAAGATACTTCCCATTGTTCTATAAATAGGTATATTGTGGTACCATATATAAATCAACTGATTCAGTTTTCATGTTTTAAGTTGATTTTATTGAGCATTTCACTCCATATTATTTGGTTAAAAAAAATACTTATCCTACTATTTGTCAAAGTATTTTAAAACCTAAAATAGAAAATAGAATATAAACTTAACAGAGTATTAGAATTTAAAAATATTTTTTCCAAGTTCTTTTGTCAAAATTATTTTTAAAAAGTATATTAAAGAATCTGATCACTTCAAAAATATTAGAATACTTTTACTCAAAATACTTTTACTCGAGTACTTTACAAGACTGTAGCGCTCTGCACGCTGTTATATTTCACGCACAATAATATTATCATTTCATCGAAACAACCTTCGAAATGTCGTACGACGATTAACAAAACATATTTTTAAACACTCTCATTTGTAATAAGACGGAGACGTGGTTTCGACGACCGTTGTGCAATATTATACGATTAGAATAAATTCCCGATGAATAAAAGACACGCGAAATTCTCGGATCGCACGTCATCGTCGTGTTTATTATAATATATTTTATAACTTGTACCTACCTATACTTACATAAAAATAATTAGGGCTCGGAAATTATCATAGCAGCTAAAAAAGAAGAAAATATGCTTGCAAAATTTGTAAAACTAATTGTAATTACTGTTCAATATTTAATGTTATAATTCAAACAATTTTCGGCCATATTTAAAACATAACCTATTTTAATTTATTTTTTCATATTTTACATTTCTTTCTGCGATCACAGCAAGTAGGATAAAATTGACGAAATATGCAAACAATTTATACAGTTTCAATTTTCGATTTTTAAACTCACGATCGTATAGGTATAGCTTATAGCTTGGATTTCTAGCTTGATATGCTATAAATTAAGGAGCTAATTGAAAATTAGTTTTATATATTATCTCTTACAACTTCTGAATCCTAAATTAATAATTTAGTGGCAACTGCAAGAGTAGTTTTTCTACAGCTAACGAACAAACAATACAGGCGATTTCGAGTTTTGTTTGAGAGATGTTTTTTTTCCTTTTCGCTCTTCGGTAAATTATTACACACAGCCAGTTTTTAGGGGTGACATTTTTATTATACACACTCCAAAATCTTTAAAAAAAACTCGTGAAATAACACTGCAGCAGTCAGTGTGGTTATGTTTTATGACCTGTTCGGATCGCATTTATATTGGCTCTACGTGCGTCGTGCACTATATTCTAATAATATATAACTATTGTCATAATGTATAGAACTCATCTCATGTTCCAAAAAAAAATCTTTATTTATAATTCCCCGACTAGGAAATTTCAAACATACAGAGGGATTCACGAAGTATGTTAACTAAACTTTTTCATATAATAACGAATTCGTTCGAACTGTGATTTTTGAAATATACTTTCAAATTCTGTTTGTACTTAAGGGTGCGGGTGCCCTGTTTTTCATACTAGAACTTCCTTTTTCAAGTGTAAATTATTAAGTAGATAATTTTTTAGAAAACCTTGAAGTATAAAATTCGAAACTAGAACGAACAGTTTATGAGTTACTTATTTTGCTTCATGTCTTTGTGTACCAAAGAAAATAGTTCCATGATAATGAGTTTGGAAGATATGGAGAATATCATGGTGATTTGAAAATTTTAGTAATTAATATTAACTATAGGTTATACAACTGGCAAAGTATAATGCATAACACTAATTTCGATATTACGTACATATATCTTATAGGTTGTAAAATAATTTTTAAGGACTATTATTCTTAGTACAAACATTATATTAACTGTAGAAAAACTACTGATTTGAATTTTGAAAGTAGATAAAAAATTTAAAATAATGATCCACTGAATAATTTACAGTATAAAAGTGAGTTCTCATTTGAAAAATAGGAGTTTGTATCACCCCATAGAGCAGTTGAACTCTTTAAGTAGAATAACAAATTTCAAGAATTTAAAAATGTTGTCTTTAAGTATATTAAAAAATTCCGAAAAACAAAATTTCAATAAACTCAATAAAATATACATATAAAATAAATAAGGGTGAGCATACTTATGGTGAATCACCCTGTAGGTATTATATTATAGTCATTGCGCTGCAGTATTATACTGTCTGACGGCGGGTGAACTTGTTATACTATGGCTCAGACTCCAGAGTTCATGAAGTAATACGATTTAAAATATAATGCCAAGTACATGAATTAATACCCGTATTATTTCAAAATAAAATCCGTGCTCTTTATACAATTCATCAGTCTTTACAGTCCTGCAGTAGTACCTATCGAGGATTTTGTGTACCTATTATCTATAATACCTACTTTTAAATGAGAACGAAATAATAGAAATAATAGAATTGTGTGTTTTAATATCAAATATATATATGAGAAGCATTATATTTTCTAGAGTCACATTATAATGATATATATAGGTACATATATAATTCTCATTTGATCGTTTTTAGTACGTCCTTCGAATTTGTGGAATATTTTTTAGATAGATTCATATCATATGGAATAAAATGGTTTTGTTAGCAATTTAAATACAAATTACCAGACATAATATTAGGTTTAGCGCAGTTAGAGATTGAGTTGTATAACTAAGGGGGCTAACATATTCACGACAAACTTAACCCTGGACCGTGGCCTAAATACACCTCCCCCTTAGATTTCAGTTTACGTATGAAATGTTTTTTCACAAAGCGTATTTGTTTATAGTTGTTTGTAATTTTATAATCAAAAAAAAATGTCTGTTTACTACATTTTTTCCGTTAATATGGTTAATATGGTTATAATATATTTTATTTAGATCCAAGTATGCATAGCTTAGTAGTTTGTTTCTACAAATATTTTGAGCTTAAGAGAAAACAAAAATGATCAGTTGAAAATCAAATATTATAATATCATCTACGTGAACACGTTTCATTGACAATATTGGACTTTGAATTAAAAAATATGTTTGAGTAGGTATTGTTTATATCATAATATACAAAAATAAAAAGGTAGAAGTTAACACCTGTAGGAACATAACTTTTGTGTAAGTAACAAACAATATTTATTGATTTGAATATCTTAGACCAGCGGTTCTCAAACTTTTTTTTTCGCGTACCACTTGTATATTATCAATCAGTCGCGTACCACTGATGATTAAAATTAGAAAGATACAAACTTTACATAGTTAAATACATTTATTTTAAATAAAAATGCATTAAAATTCTACAACATAATTATTTTGTATTTATTAATTCAAATTTATTAGTGATTAAAAATTAAGGTATATGAATTAAATAACGAATTTTCAATGAAAACCATGGATTTGTAGATTTGATATAAGCGATGAAATATCTGGTTCAGTATTGCTTAAGGCCTTCCGTGTACTAACATGTAGTTTTTCGAGTACCACTATAGTGGTACGCTTACCACAGCTCGAGACCGCTGTCTTAGACAATTATAGTCATATGAGACTCGCCAGACCAAAGAAAAATTAGTCATTGTAGTCGACAACGTTTTCAATATCCCGTCATAAGCAGTAAAATATAAATATTTGTCGACGACATGTCAGAAGCATAATAGGTTTCCGACAAATATTTTTTGGTCTGGAGTGGGCTTAATATATATATATATAATATTTACGTCATTCTATATGTATAGTAAATGCTTCACACGAGAAGTTGAGATTTTCAGTAAGCATACAATTTGATGTAGTTACAGTTGAATTGTGATTCAAATTAGGTTGTATATACACCTGTAAGAGCTCATAATCGTTATTACATGTCCACCAAAATAATAGTTTTATATAATTTCTAATAAGAAATGATTTTTATTTAAGTTTATCGACTGTTGTGGGTACCTGTACGAGCTGTGCACAACAACTATATGTAGGTATGGTATATATATATATATAAATAAATAAATAAATAAATAAATAAAAATATATAGATGATACATATACATGGTAGGGCAGTGAAACGGACTATTATCCTGTATACTTAGATACGAGAATCGCCCGTTTTACTGCAATACCCTATCTATAATTTGTTTACACACCGAATCGTTAATACTGGAGTGTTTGTTGATATAAAAATATATTTGTATGACTATACAGATGGTAGTGTATGAATAGTGTACTTACCAACAATCGAGTAAAAAATCACTGAACTTATTTGAAAATCAAAATTTGTTTCTTTTCAAACTTTTCGGTTTTTTTTTTTTTTGAGTATTTTTCGACAACAACACCCCGTTGCAGTTATACATTTTACTCGTATTTTCACAGCGCCCGCAAAGAAATTATTGGATTTCGAATTAAAAATTTGTTAGAGTATTGTTTATATTATATACAAAAAAAAAAAGAATTGAAGTAAACACATATTTTAGCTATGCAACTTTTGTGTAAGTCACAAATATTAATCAAACATTATTTATAGATTCTAATTAAAACCAATTATCATCATTCTTCGATAATCAGTTTTGTTCATTATCGTTGTTCTCATAGACACATTATATAATATACTTTACGCAAGCAGTTGAGATTTTCAATAGACATAAAGTTCGATGTAAGTACCTACATTTAAATTGTGATTTGATTTCGACCCTTAGGTTGTATAAATTGCACTTGTTATCGTAAGAGCTCACAGTTATAACGTTTCTACCATAATAAAATAACACTGGAGTATATTTCTTACTAAGAAATGTATAGAAAATTATTTATATTTAAGTTTACCGACTGTGTAGTTGAGTACACTCCAGTCAAAAATCATCGAACGTATATTCTTTTCAAACTTTCCATATTTTTTTTAGGATTTTTAGCGATCCACAACACCCTTCTGCGGCTACTCTAAATTACTATAAATTATAACTCCGCGATCGGAGTTACGTTATGTGCATACTCGTCGACTTCACGACGTCACACGTTCATAATAATATGTAACAAGATGCATTGTTATCCTCGCGAGATGGCCGAAATGTGTCGGAGAAAAAAATCGCACGTACACACACACACATGCATACTTACGCCCCCTCCTATCACGATATAGTGTGTGTGTATACAATTTCACAAGATTTAATAACAGTCGGGCCAGTCGCATTGTTATCTCGAATTCGTGACTTTCGCGAAGTCACGATCGTTTAATTACCGCCGATTCTACGCGATTGTCCAATTGTTGTTGTGGCACTCGAACTTTATGGAAAGATGTATATACACATGCGTTTACAGTTTTTTTTCACCCCCTCCCTCCCTTAAACTCCAAAACACAGAAGGATCTCCTCCAAACTGCAACACCGTTATGATATTATTATTATATAGTTATATGTATGTTACGATGTCGTTTTTTAGCCATCACGTCGGAGTCATTTTTTTGTTTTTATTTCAAACCCAAAATCAAACTATATTCTTAACGATATTCAAATAATGTGTAATATTAGCCGGTATTATAATATCATACGCAGATTGATATCCGCGGTGGTGGAGCTGACCTATGAATAATAATAATGATAATAGCCTTGACAGCATATTATATAATAATAATATTATAACGCGAATACTAGTTACAATAAATTATTTCTTTGTGTTGGGCAAAAATAATTGTTTATAAAACACTATAATATAATATATATTTCGACATTTATGACGATACGTAGAGTTTTGATAGTTATTATTTTAGTGGCTCTAATAATACGGTCACACATTTTTTTTTCGTAGTCCGGCTGTCTTGTTTCATTTTTAATGATAACACGACTTCTTAAACAAAATTACAAAAATATAAGGCCATTAGAAAGTAATAATAATAATTACTCGACATGATTTAGTATTTTTATTCAACATTTATACGTTTTAAAAAGAAATTCCAATCGACAACTTATACAGTTAGATGACTGATCAGTACTTGTCTAATGAACTATATGTGAACGAAAATGTATTTTTAATAACACAGCTATGGAGTTAAAAATTTCTTATTATAATATTTTTCCATTTCTGATTCTCACGGTAAAAAGATACTCATTATTTCAATATTTAACACCTAGGTGCACTTTCAGATTGTTGATTTTTTTATGAAATATATTAATGTTTAGTGTTCAAGATTTCTATTTTTTTCACAGACAATAAAATAATTTAAAAACCAATTTGAATTTCTAAAACTATTTTTACCTTCGAAGTTCATGACAGTAGATTGAATTTTTACCACTAAGAGATCATCACACATCAACATTTAAAGCCTAAATTAATATTCTAAAAATTTTATTTTTATACTATTTTTGATTTTTTCGGTTGACTGGTTGGACGAATTATCAAAGTCTTCAAAAGTTAAATAAAACAATCTGCAAGGTGCAGAACATTTAAAAAATGAAAACTATTTTTTTTTAGTTTAGGACCAAACGTTTTTTTAATCTAAATTCCTAAATAACTTATTTTAGTATTTCTATTTGGGTTTGATAAAAAAATTGAGTGTACCTATACATTTGTATTTAAATAAAAAGCAAAAATATTGAACTTAGGTAATTAATATTTTTTAGGTGTCATATTATGATAAAAAAATATGATGTTATAGAAGGATATTAAAATAATATATATTATAGTCAAGTAGGAAAACACGGCTCATAGGTAGAAATACGTTGTTTTCTTGTTTTTGAATAATCTCAAAATAAGTTCAATAGTGAAAGATGAAGCAATAACAATTTGAAAATAATACTATTATACTAACTTATTATTCACTCACGACTGAGAGAAATTTATTATTCTATGCTCGGTACACATTATTATTAAACATTGTTTTCTATTCATTGTCTATGATAATTGATAATGTTTGCTTTTCACGAAATATTGAGTAAATGTTGTACTTTTTACTAATTTTATATTTAATCATAGCAATGATTTCATAACAATAAAAAATAAAAAACTTAAATTTAAATTGCATAACTAGTTTTAAATAAAGATTTGTGTTCTGTTATAATTGTAATACACTTCGGCATGTAAGTAAGTAAAAATAACATTATAGGAACTTGTATGAATATTGTTAGTTCAATAATTGGGTGTGGTATTAATTATTCTTTACATTTAAATATCATATTTTATAAATCTAAGAAATGGATCCTAGGTTTCCCTAATTTTTTTTTTCATATTATGTTCTTTTGTGTGGTGACCAACAATATAATGTTGTTACGAACACTCAAAACTACCCTAAACAGTAAACAATATACCAATAATACCATTATAATAAGGCGTACAATAAAAATGATGTTTAATTTAATGAGTAAGGCAAAAATAATCACATTAAATGTTATATCTTAAAATAAATTAGATTATAAATATTAATAGCAATACACATGTTTGCAACTCCGCTTTAAGCAATTATAGCTTTTTAGCATTAGCTCGTGTTGGAGTATATACGTTGGAGTTAAGTGCAATATGAAGTAGGTACACTACTGAAGTCTTAAACTAAATGATATGTACAAAAAATAAAAATAATTAACAAACGAAAGTATCATAGGGACTGATATTATGTATAATGATTAATTTCTTTATTTCATATTTTTATTTTTACATCGAGTATATATTTGAAAATTTTTTTTTTTCGAAATTACTGAAAATAATATATATTATTGAAATAATTATAAACATTGGTAAACCTATTAAGTTGCCTATAAATATTTGAGTGGCAGCAGATGTATGAACGGAGCTATTAAGTCCAAAAAATGCTACACAAAATGTTGATATTCTTTTTATAACGGGTTATATCTATTATATACGAGTAATTTACCTCGACTATACATTATGCTTAAACCTGGATATTAAGCTGTATGATAAATTAATCACACGGTTAACTGAATCCGTTTGTGTCAGTTTTCACTGTTACTTTCTTTACGCATATAATATAGTAGCATGCTGTCGACACTGAGTGCAGTGACGCAACTACTTCTAAAATGTTGGGGGGGGGGCTGTAGTCCCTACCTGAATCTATATGAAAAGTAATCCACGGGTTTAATAAGATAAATAATTATAAACTTTGAATAATTTAATTAAAAAAAAAAAAATTATAAAATAAGAATTACAGTTGAATTTTAAAAGGTTTATTAATATTTTAGGAAACAATTGAATAATTTATTTTGAGAGGGCTAATACAAGTTTTTTTGGAGTGCCAATCCCCCAAATATCCAACCCCTAGATACGCTTATGAGTCTGAGTCCTTTTAAGTTTATTCGACGAGGGTTTCCCCTAAGAGCTTTATAACAATATAATATTATATTATGTAGTTATGTGTGATTAATTTTTACGAGGGGATCATGACGTATACTAGTTTGGTTTCCAAGAAGTCTGATATTTACAACGATGGTGATATATTAAAATATATGTGTAATACATGATAATTTTCGATTGTGAGAAACGAACTCGTCGAAATGAAATATTTGTATGGACTAAAGGAGGTGTATGATCCTTGGTTTTATTTTGTATCTCACACGTCTTTACATTTGTTTTTAGACAAATCAATACAACTTTTACATAATAACTAAACAATTTACACTTTCAAACTCTCCACCGAATCGTATTTCAAAGCTATTCCAGCCGAGTATTTTATCGATTATCAAAATATATTGCCTGTATATAAAATATGGATATTACCTATATTATACCTACATTTCATTCGATTATATTTCTTAAAATACATGTTTCCCTTAATGCTATTATGGAAAAAAATAATAATATTCAAACAGTCTATAAAATATTTAATATTATAAATCACAGATTGAGCTTCAGTATCTTACATTTTTTGAGATTCGTGTTTTTTGCCCTGAAACTGCCCTCCACACCGCACTACAATACACTAGTATTATAAGTTATAAGTTATAACAATATAACTGATACAATTCGGATAGGTACATTGGGTAATATAGAAGAATCCAGGATAATAAAGTAGTAGGTTTTAATATCTTAAGTAATTAGTCTGAAAGCCGATGTCCCCGACCTATATTAGTTGCTCCCTAATGAAAACTTAAGAAAATTCTCTCCATTCCGCGTTCCAGTGTGCGCAGCTATTTCATATTATATTGTATACAACAAATCTGCCCAACTTACTGACCACCCCTTAATTCATGTATTTTTTAATTAAATTGTACCTTTTGTAATTAATCGTAGACCGTATTATTTTAATATTATTGTGGCCTTGCGCACATGGTATTGGTCTTGCCGTTGTGGTCGTTGTTGGTGTTATAATTGTATTATTATTATCATTATGCTTATCTGCAAGTAACTCGACCGTCCCCACCACTGTAATGGTTAGATAATGGTGTTGTGGTAATTTGAATAAGTAATAATGATAACAATATAATATTATACAATTGGTCGCGGTCGTAATCTTCCTCGTTGTCCAATAGACACGGCGTACGCCACCACATCTCTAATTGCGTTTCAATGACTGTCAACGATATTATATTATTATTACGGTGTTCCCACTCCAAGTGTAATACGTGGAATTACATACATTTACACAATGTCAGATTTACGACACTGTGTCTGTCATGCGTGTTATTGTACTAATTGATACATTAAATCAGTGTTATTGAGAAGATGTCAGCACACCATTAGCAGTGAAGTCCCAGCTCTCATCTATGAGCCATAAAGCGAATTCGCGTTCAGCAGACCAGATCTCGTGTGGTTACTATTCAGGTTAAGTATAAATTACAGTAAATTGACCTGTTATCAAACTTAAAGTCTACGACCTTATCCGTCGTGTTTTTGGGTCGGTTTTTCATACGATATTCCTATTAAATATTTTAATGTGAGCTATGAATTGGTATGTAAAATGTTACGAATTAAATAATACTCGTACCTTGCATTGAAATATAGTAAAAAAACCAACTTGAGTACACAGCTAATATTCTTAACTTCAAGTTTTATATAGGTCGTTTCTCTCAAATACTAAAACTAACGACATAAGGGTGGTTTTACAGAACGCCATTTCGCTATGTCACGAGTGGGCCGAAGAGAGAAAACAAATAGTGCTCTGATATCCTCTGAACAATGAATGCGATGTGCAGAAAACGGATTTATTTAATAATATTATGGACGTAGACCAAGGGTCAATTTGAACTGTTCGCATTTGTAAGAGACTCAGTTTGTATTATTTGTACATTGTACCTACATAATGAATTCATATTTTATTGATTTAAAATTGAAACTACTGGAAAGACTAGTAGTAACCATATTCACTTGTTATAACTTTAATCACATCACAATTTTCAAACGAATTATAACATCATCTGAAAAAAAATAAGGTTAGATCGGGTAAAAGCCCCCATCGAACCTTTCCGAATTTAATGTGCTTATAATAATTAAGATAATATAATGTAAGTAAACCTTATTGCGTAGACATAGATATAGGTACCTAATTTTACTTTGTATTTAAACAGACTCTAGGAAAACAAAATCAACATATTATTTATTCATTAAAATCAGTTATAGGTATTAAGTTTTGTTTTCTTAAATTATTAATTAAGTAATAATTGTCATATTATACAATCTTCTTATATCTGTATGTATACAATTTAAACATGATTATAAAAAAAAAATGTTTTTTTCACATTAATTATCCAACTTTAATATGAGACTGTCTAAGTACGTACCATTCATTTTGACTTGTAACTTCATTTCTATAAGAGGAAGTACGAAACACAAGAGAACATTCTAGAATGTTGCCACGATCTACAACAGTTGGTTCACTCGTGGTTGGCCTTAACAGTACCATTTCAACATTTGAAATGCAAAATAATTTGCAAATAGTTAACCATATTATAATCGGTGCCAATCGCTTGGTTCTCAAAACATTTTCTGCTGATATAAAAATTAGTTACTACAATAATTTAGATATCATTAAAATGTTTATTTAATTATTAATTATTTACAATCTTTTTTCCATTTGTAAAAAAAAGGGAAAACAAGTACATACAAAAACAGTAAATAAATAAAATGTTTTGTAATTTTGTTGTAATCTAAAAAATATAGATCGTTAAGACTTATAACTTTTTTCCAGAAATGTTTTAATAATTTTAAGTAATTCATACGCATGGTTGAGACGGTTCATACCGTCCCTAAGGTACGTTATAATAATATTGAGTTATTTAGTAAAATAGTAGATAAATAAAGTAAATTAAATAAAAAGTAAATAACAACAATATATACTACAATATAATATTACAATTATTATTTATGTGATGTTTTTTGAAAATAAAAATAGTTCAACCTACCACATACATAATACCAATTTAAAAAAAAGATACTATTGATACTATTATAAATACATTTTAAAATATCCCGAGAAATAGTCAATAGAGGCTACGCTGTACCGTATCCGCTCAGAATATTTTTTCGTAGGTATGCAAAGATGTATCATTGAATTAAAATTCAACACATCCATTACGATTTACAGTGACCTACTGAATGGTAGGTACACTCAAATTCTACTGTGGAGCAGAGCGACTGCCCTGGTATTATTTTTTACGAATACCCAAAAATAAATTATAGAGGAAATGATTTCAAACAAGTAACTTCTCAAAAATATATACTACTGTAATGGTCCGATCTGTGAGATTATTTAGAACACGTCTTTGGTGAAAAAATGTATTCAAATATAAAAAATATAATTAATTTCCATAATAGTGACATAGTTGTAATAGGTAGATATGTCCATTGCCCGTTAAACAAATTAAATTGTATACAAATAATTTATACTATAATATGAATGTATATATTTTTTAATTTTAGTGATTATTTAATTTATATTATTTATTGTCTTGTTTAAAACAAATTTAAATAGCTACCTATATATTCAACATTTTTCATATTTTAAACAATTAATAGAAAGTGTGTCAATAAGTCATAATATACGAATAAATCATTTAAATCAAACTAAGATGTAGTTGACAGGCAAAATGCGGTACAAGTCAATAATAATATACCGTTCGGCTTTACTCAATATACTTAGGTCTATACCTATAGATATATAAATATGAGTATTGCTCAGTCAACCTATATAAAACGCTTTGCAGTAGAGTTCACAATAACAATAATTGTACTCAAGTTGTGGAAAAAGGTACACATATAAAATTCTATCATTATTTTTAATGGACACAATTAATTGTTGCCCTTGTATCGGCAGTAATAAAACCACAGTAGCTCTGAAATTATGAAACTGTAAAAAAAAAACACGATAATACACTTAAAATAAATTATTTATCTCGAAATATACGGACCATATTGTACGCAATTGACACACAAGCGCAGAAAGTGCATTTTCCGAAAGTTATATTATTTTTAAATGTGTAAGTTAAATAATAAACCTAGTACGCACCATTATTTATTAAAAACATGAAAATCTGTTTTGATATAAACGAGCCGATAAATGTGTCTTAATATATTAAATTTATCAACTTAGTAGTTTAAATTGAAACATTGAAAATTATTATAGGTTTAAGCGTCTGATCGAACGTGAAAGTCCACGCATGATGTTCGCCAGTAATAATACCTAAATTAAAAACATTTAGTGTCTCGTATTTATTTTATCATCTGGACTACAATGTCCCATGTATTATTCATTATTATAATAAAACCTATTTTGTTGTATATATTTTGTTGTAAATAATTGTATTATCTATTGTCAAAAATCCGAAAAAAACAAAACATTGTAACACTAAGTTTAAATGATCATGACAGGAAAACTTAAAAAAATAAAATTAATAATTATTACAATTGTTATATTATTTATGTAAACTATGTATTATACAAGATCTGAATCATATTATTATTTAAGATTTTTTTAAACTGTAAAAAACTTTAACTCGAGAATACTTCTTTTGAAAAAAGCCAAATCACCGAATGAATGTAACTACTCGTACCATTCAGATCACTTTTAGATCACCTACCCAAGTTTCATAACTGTAATTAAATACCTTATTCTGTTATTCATTATTATAATAAATCACATAATAATGAAATTATTTTAATTTTATAAATCATTTTTAAAATACTCAAAAATAAAATAAATATCGGTTGATTTTAAATTTACTACTAGAAATCTTGTATATAATATTATAAATTATAATACATCGTACAGGTATGCATCGGATGTATATTAGAACAACTTGGGCACTGTTCGTTTCAAATATAATTCAAATAAACATGATATAACCGGGAAATCTATTTACCTATTTGTTATTTCCGGTAATTGTTTACACGAAAATTGGCTTTGAAATTTTGTTTCATCATAAAGGTTAGGTTAAGGTTAGCTGTTTATTAAACCTGTTATAACTTTATCCTAAATTATAGTATCATTTAAATAATTTTATGTAGACGTATGTCCGCTGCCTGCATGAATTGCGGATGTCGAATTACAAGGACAAAATATTTTCTCTACATTTTTCCACATCGACAGTAATATAAGTACAGCGTGGTAGTACTTATGCATAATATAAACAAATTAACGAATGTTCAAATTTTTAAGACGAACGAACTTAATTTAAATTAGATTTCAAATTTGTAACACTTAGCATTGGCATAGGTACCTATTATTAATATAATGTTTGTAATAATTTTGTATCACCAAATTTTTTTCGGTTTAAAATATTGTTCGTATATTTATTAATTTATCATAACTTCTTGTTTATAGTGATCCATAGCTGGTATTGTTGCAAAAACTAAGATATGTGAGTTGCTCAAAGCCACATAATTCGAGGGCGATCAACTAAAAAACTAACTAAAACAAAATTTAAAATGCCCAATACTAACTAGGTATACCTAAAAATGGTGGCTTATCCATAAACAATTTAAATATTGTGACAGCGCAGTAAAGGTTTATAAGCACACTATTGTTTATGTATTTAATATTATAAGTACTTGTGGTGTGTGTCGTGTGCATTATTATTCAGAGGTTGGAAAGTGATAAAAAAAAAATATACTTACCAAAAATGTAATCGTTACGAAACGTCGTTTCAAACACCACAGACGAAAGGCAGTGGTTTCGGACTCGTGAAAAACCTCTGATCGTGCATCATTTCCTCACTACAACAACTATTGTCATAAACACAACGAACGTTTCGCATCGTTGGCGAACGGCGATTACGCGACGACAAGGCGTATAAGTGCACTTGTTTTTTTTACAGTATAGGTTTTGGGTATCTATAGTAATAATGCCGTTATCTATACATTGTCAATAAATTCGTATTCTATTCAGCTAAATCATACATATAGATTTTGCGAGGCGGTGTCATTGGTGGATGCAAACATAATGCTTTTGGTGCGCTGTAGGGCCTCAAAAAATCTTTTAAAAAGTCCAGGTTACTTTTTCAGTGTACTAATTATACGTTTAAAATCGATTAAAATTAACGAAACCATAATATTACTATCACAATTTATGTACTATTATTTATTTATTACTTATTTATTTTTTGGCATATATAGTTATTTGTTGTCATTCTAGATTGTAGTCTGTAAAAAATATTATGCAACAGGGTACGTAGAAAATAACACAGCGGGAAAGGGAAGAGATCGTAAAAAGAGGCGTGAAAATCAACATTCGCTAATGATTTAGAATATTGTCTCTGCGATACCTGTAGCGAGGCAAGAATTTTAAAAAGAAATTGGCTTTCACACACGCACACACAGACACATACACACACACCTATCGTCGAGAATACACGATCTCGAGTGATTGAGCACTGCTGAAGGAGTATCTGGGTAGGTATCGATTTCAAGGATATGTATCGGAATATTGGCGGTGTGATTATCTACGACATATGCGTTGACATAGTTTGTACCGTCGCGCGTCGGTGTAGTTCACGACTGAGGAAAGAATTCTGAAATACAAGAAACACGATTAAATCGTGCATTTCAACAATATATTTTAATATGTATATTATAAGTGAGGCCCGGGCTTAAATTCAAAAGTGCATTAGTTTTTGGGTGCACTGGGACAATGCATTCCGAGTACATACATCGTTTCATGTTACGGACAATAGGTACTATAGTACACTTCAAGGGCGAAGGCTTTTATTTTGCATTTCCAGGTCATTTAATTACGTTTTAGAGAGTATTTTAATGTTATTAATACATTGTACGAGCTTCTAGTGAAATTAAAAATATTACATCAACGAGTATCATCGTTTTAATATTTAATAATATATTTTGCTTTAGTAGTTTTCAGGTATTTTTTATCCGTACTAAATATCAATCGTTATGTATATAATTATTTCCCATTTCATTGGACATGGCTTTTTACTAAGTTTCCGGCTTCAAAATGTATCGACTTATTGTAGGTCAGTTGGAGATACATCGAGATCGACTTTTTTTCTAGTATACCAGTTGTTTATTGGTTTTACGAGCACGGTTCTGGAATTTTGTTTTTGTTCTATTGTCAGTTTAGTTAAGAGTCTAAGATAAAGAAGTGTTAAAAATTCCAAAAGTTAATCTGTGGCTAATTCTATCGCTTGCGTTGTTGGGTGCATACAATAAAAAAATTGATCATTTTTAAGGGTGTTATTGGGTTGAAGAGGCATTTTCAGTTATTTTTAGTACAATTTTTTTCTTGTAGGTTTTTAATGTATTTATTAAATCGGGTTCCTAATTTTAAGTAAGTCCTGGTAAGCTCGGGGAGTCCTTTAAGATCCTGCGTTCTTGCCGTGGGTAACTGCCACTTCCTCCTCCTCACCAACACGGCGTGCACAGTAACAATGCCTATAATCGTTATATAATCACTGTCGTTTTAGTTTTGTCATACTTACATTATACTTTTAATGATATAAAATCCAAAATAGCACACATTATCATAATATTATCACATAATATTACCCGCGTTTGATATGGTAGCGTGGGCGATCGCGTCTCCAAAGCCATCGTTCGGAGGTCGTCACGGATGCGCCTTTTTTCTTTTTTCTTTTCCAATATACTTCATTAATCGCCCGGTAGGAATTCACTGGATAAGGTAACACCGGGTCCTGCACCACGTGTCGTACTCACCGATCCACAGATCGTGAGCAAAAAAATTCCGACCTGTCGAGCGCACACACATAATATTAATTCTCACGCCGCCGTGCCGTTCCCGCGCAACTTACTGCGGCGGCGGCGGCATGCGTGTCAAGGCGCTTTGTAGGAAATGATTCTAAAACAAAAAAAAAAAAACATCCAAGAGCTTTGACGGTATAATTTGAAATACCATAATGATATTATGTAGGTACAACAGTTGGTAGGGCTGAGATTTATAACATGTTTTCTTTATGCATCTGCAGCAATGCATGGATGTATTGATTTATATTTTACAACTTTGCTTTTACTCTGTTCTAATTTATTTCTAAATAGGGTTTAAATGCGTTTTATGTAAGTAAGAATATTAAGATGTGAATTTTTTTAATGTTATTACAATTTTTTTGAACTTACTCATTTCAAAAAACAATTAAAATTTTTTTTCAATTTGAATCACCTATGATTAAAACTTTGGTTTTTACCCCTGCTTTTACTTATTGCAGGCTTCAAATCGAAGAATGTTAAAACGTTTAAATATGAAAATTTAAGACTAACACTTATAGTCCAATTAAATTATGTTTAATTTAATTTTGTTAGATTGTTAAAATAAAATGTAAAATAGTTTTTTTCTATCATATTATTAGAATATTATTATTTTTTTAAGTGCATGTGTGCAGCAAGTAAGTGTTGATAAAGCGAAACTTCTTTAGTAATTTTTAGTCGCATCTGAACGTTTTTGAAAATTAACAATATTTTGCAACAAGGACTCAGGTTATGCAGCTGATTTGATTTTAGTTTCTAGTTCGGGAAAAAAAAATTTGTTCGATTTTTTGTACTTAATGTATTTATTTTATTTACTTATTTTATTCATTCTGGTTGATTTTCTCATTCTAAAGGCCCATTGGTTTATGGTAACTAAAAGAACTGATGTAAGTACAACTTGCAATCGTTTCGATATTTATTATTATTATTATTTTTATTATTATTATTATAATAGTACATTATTATCAATTATTATGTCATTAAATATTTAAATAGATAATAATTATAATAATAATAGTTATAATATACGTATTTGTTTGTATGTATGAAGTATGGATATGTAGGTATAAAAATTGAATTCACTTACATGCTTAGAGCACATATTAGAACGACGCCCCGTCTCACTGTTCCACACTTATTATTAAATAACAAAATACCTAGATAATAAAACTATTAATAATAGTTTAATATATTAATATACATATCAATATAATATAAGTAATATTAATACCGTTTTATAAATCGTCGATGTAATTGTCTCATTTATATCACTTAAGAAATTATTTACGTTATTGCGAATCAACACAAACAATACTTGGTTGTTTTTTTTCTGTTCTGAGGACCGGCGTCTACTTTCGCTAGTTTGGCATTACTTCGACAATAACAGTAATTAATTAGAATGACCATTTTGAGATAAACAAAATTATTTTCACATTTGGTTGGTACCACTTTAAATTTCGTGTCTTGAGAATAATAATTTCGTTACTAATTTTTCGGCGTTGTACACCTTCGTAAAGGAGTTTCAGACGCTTCAGTTCAAAAATAATGATGAAAATAAATATCAGATTACTTTTTATTAAACATTTTAAATTAAAAACATTTATAACGAAACATTGTCATTTTTTTTTGTGCAATTCTCCAATCAATTTTACTAGTTTTTTCTACTCAAACATCAGAGCCCTATAATTCATATGTAATGAAAAGTACATTTGTAAGTAGACATTTATTAGTGAAAAGTAAATTTTATAGTATTATCTTTATATACTTAAACATTTTAAAATACCTATTATATATATTATGTATTTTGTGGTATGTGTTATATTATTATTAAAATATTTAAAATTGGATTATTTTCACAAAATGGTGCACTTTATGACTATCTTTTTCTTGATTCTTATATTATGTTATGTACATTGTACAACCATAGATTTGCCAAGATGAATGAACGACCTGCTATGACTGAAAAAAACAAAAAACCATCCTTTAGCTTTCAGAGTGAGTTTAAAACTGAATTACTTTATAGACAATATTAAGTAGGTACAGTCACAACTGTCATAGGGCTCAGATTTATGATATGTAGATTTACTATTTAATGCACCGAAATCTTGTAAATATTGATCTGTAGTTAAAAGTATGAAACTATAGTAGACATTTATTAGCAAATATTAGATAACAATAATACAATTAATTAATCAGGCTACACACTTTAAGATATTTACACTCTAGAAAAATTAAAAATAATATGTATATTTTGGTATATTATATTACATTAAAATATTCGAAATTGAATCGTTTTCACAAAATTAGTGTAATGATGATCTTCGTCATCAGACGAATCTTTGGTTTCAGGGATGGATGAGATATGGGAACTATTTTATGTATATAATTATGTTTTCATAGATGAATACAGATGACTTGGTATATAAACAAACATTCAATAGAAATTAATCAGTCGTGTCTATTTTGAAGTATTTATACATTATGCAAATCAATCGTTATGTTTGATTATTTTGTATCAAATATAATTTTTTACAAAGTTACCAACCTACCTATACAAGTTGTATGAAAACGCAGGAAAAAATATTTAATACCACACGTCAAAAAAATTAAATTTTGCTTGATAAAAATACTCATTTTGATGATGTAAATCCTACTTCTATACCATGCTATGGGTGCGATAACCGCAATAATGCGGATGCGCTCTATAAGTTTTGTTAAGAAAATCGCTAGTGATGTCGAAGTTCAAAGCACACATTATCGGATCGGTGGTACCATTTCTACCACTCCATACTTCTATTTACACTATTTATTTGGACCTGATTTTACAATTTTAGATTCTGAGCTTAACGATGGATGCATTGATTTTACGATTTTTTTTCTCGTGTATGTATGTATTCACCATAAGTAGTCGAAATAATTCTTCAATTTTTGAGTATACTTCAGAATTTTTTCTAGTAAGAAATGTATTCTAGTCTGTGATTCAAAGAGGAAAAAATCGTAAAATGCCCAATAGTTTTCAAAAGTGTCAAAAAAAACAAAAAACAGGGAGTTTTACGCTTCAAAACAAAGTTTTTGACAAAATCGATTTAGTTTTTTTTGATATGACTATACAACTAATAATCGTAGATATTTGAAATGTAACATAAGATTTCTCATAAGTTATTATAATAATCGTTAAAAAATATTAAAGATACATTGGCATGACTTTTTTTATAAGCATTTGTAGTAAAAAAATTGACAAATTTCATCGAACACTTGAAAATTTGCAAATTATTTTGAAGTTAAAAATTTATAAAATGTTCAGTTTTTAAAGCTAAAGATTGAAAATTTGGAACAATATTTCTCATAAGTATTTTATACTGTCATCGTCAAATGTAAAAAATAAATGAACACGGGTTTTTTATTGTTAAGTTCACATTTGAACAAAATTAGATACTTGAACGAAAAATAACAATCTTAGTTATTTTGTTGTAGTTTAAAAATATTACTATAATATAAAGTAACTGAAAGACCCTGTCTCCGCTCAGAATCGTTTTTTATAAGCAATTGTATTTTTGAATTCAAATTTAACACTATAAATTACAGTGAGACCAACTTCCACTTGTATTTTGTAACCTACATCAAAGTGATATCCAGCTTTGTATATTTAAAATATTACAATATCGTGCAATTAAAATATGTTTTCTTATTTTCGAAAGACACACATCATTTATATAGTTTTTATATGATTACCCAATACCTAGGGTATAAATGATAGTGTTTATATTCCTAATAATTATGTTGTCAGATTATAATTAAAAATCTTCGACTGATAGTTAATTGTTTATTGTAATTTTGTAACACATTTGAAGTTAAGTGACGTACTACAGGTGGACATTATTAAACTTCTAGCTCGCAGTCTATATTTCCTGACACACCATCTTGCTATGGAAACTTTTTATTTTATTTTCGAAATTATTTAAATCGATAAAACCTCAGAGTGTTATCATGGTGGCAGTAGAACATGACTTCGTTCAAAAATAATTACATTTTTCCCTAAACTAAGAAAATTATTCTATATTGTGATAAAAAATGCTGTATAAAAAATTTGCTTTTTATTTATCTTACGACATGCAGAATAATTATTTATTTATTTTTGTTGATAGATGAGGTGAACTTTATCTGTGTTTGATTAAGAGAATATAATTATTATTCTATTATTTATTTACAATGAAAAAGACATTTATTTTTTTTCTTTATTCAAACATAAAT
Source organism: Myzus persicae (assembly GCF_001856785.1). NCBI lineage: Eukaryota > Metazoa > Arthropoda > Insecta > Hemiptera > Aphididae > Myzus > Myzus persicae. Next base: position 339,688 of record NW_019102226.1, on the reverse strand, counting down.
ATTAAACAGGGTTTAAAATATAAAACAAATTCAAAAACGTATAAGTTCTATTTGTTTTAACGAACGAAGCAATTTTAATACCAAACAACAAATGACCATTTTACTATATACACAGTAACTACTGATAAAATAAACATAAATTAATTTTTGAACCAATTTCAAGACACTACTTAAAACGAAATTAATGCTGTTATGAATTCACTTATGAATTCTTTTTAAATTGCATTAAAGCTTTATTAAAAATTAATTAATTATACACGTAAATTGGTTAATAAAGGATTGTGCGCCATCGTAATAATGGTTGGCGTTTAAACAATGTATGATGATTATTATTTTTTATGAATTGTATAGTTATTAATTTATTACTAATTTCATAATAATAATATAATAATGAAATCAAACTTTGAGTGACGTGTGGTTTAGTGAGTGAGGTTTATATTTACCATCGGTTGTTATGATGACAACATATTCCTATATTAGCAGTTGTTAAATTTCTGTTTCTATATTTTGAGGGTTTATCGATATTTGCCTTTTTAATTTTTAAGCTTTTAATGCTAAGTCTACATTAAACATTCAATATTGTAATTTATGGTAAGTAAGTAAAGTTGTTCCCTTAAATATGAAAAAAATAATAATTACATAGGTACTTACAATAAATAATATTTTTTAATTTCAAAAGTGTATTTCGTATATTTTTAAAAAACATTTTAGTAATAAGACGCTTAAATGATTAAGTAGGTTGGTATGTTTAGAAATGTGTACATAAACATAGCGATATATAGGGTGTTACAGATAGACCTGACGAATTAAAATAAAATATTGATACAAGAAAGAAATTATGAACATTATTTGGATACCTAGTAAATTATTTCAGAAATACCTATACATTAAGTTAGGGCGCTCCCAAAAGAAATATTTTGAAAACCTTATTACGTCTTAAATGAATTTACTCCAAAAAGTATCTACAGCGACATTTTTTGCAGAAAGAAAAGTAAAACATTTTGGGAGTGTCGCAATAACGCGATCGCTAGAGCGCGTTTGAGTATTGTATTTACTTTTTTGTCATATAATAATAATAATAATAATACGCGACGACTGAAAACATTATAATTTTATATAATTTTCGAAATCAACTATGGAAAAACACCGTGTTTATAATTTAAATGCAATGTCCAACCTTTTACCATATACGAAAAACATAATGTATTTACCGTTTTTATTGTCTCAGTGGGATTTGTTTACAACGTCGAGTCCGCCTTTCAAAATTGACACTTTTAATGTTTTATAGCAGTCAGCAGACACAATTATATTATATATAGGTAGTGCTGGCATACCAAGTTCCATTACCACGATCCGACTACATGCCACTTTAATTTATTGATCGCCATGAAACATGCGTTCGACAACCATATAACCATTTAATCCAACCAATTCCACCATTAGTATACCATATACCTAGTTATATTCTGCAGTCCAGTCTGACAGTTAGCTATTAAATTTGGTGATTTTGTGATGTGAATAGTTCAGACTTCACAATATTATAATATTAAAAGTATGTGAGACGTCCATCATCATAATATTACTATAGTAGTTTGAGGTTTTATTCTGAATTTATCTATTGTCGGATCCACTTTTGCGCTTGAATAAATCCAACTACAGTGGAACTTCTGAATACCAGACACTCTCGGTAACTGAAATTGTGTCCGCTATTCAGAGGATTCAGTTTGTAGAAACAATTTATAGCTGGTTTCCGAGAAAACGTCTCTTATTTGGAGGTGTCCGCGTTAGGAGGGGTTTCATTTTATATATAAGAATTATTAAAGTGTTGGGTAAATTAAAAATAGAAAATATCATAAATTAACGACGAGGCTGCTTAGTGTTTGTTTAACATTAGTATATTATACATAATGATTTCAATATCGATTTCCGGTTAGGAGTAAAATATTTATTGCACAATTTTCAATAGTTTGATTACAATTATTCCAATAAAGTAAATTAAAAAATGGACGTTTTATGTAATCAATGGAGAAATAGTTAGGTAGATATCGATTAGGTAGAATAGATTTCTAAGAATCGCTGAATAAAATTATACTCATCACACACACACACTCAAAAAAAGTAGTTAATGGGCAAAAAAGTAAAAATCAAGTTTTAAAACAAATACACTTAATACACTTATATAGTTTTTATGTATATTTTTAGAGTGAGTGAGATGCGCAAAAGGTAAAAACAATTAAGTGCTTAATGTTTGCAGTTGCATTATTTAAATTTTTGCCTGAATTATAAACTTAAATAGTTAAAAAAAATTATTTCAGTGATGACCTGGTTTGGCGGTAATCGCCGAGACTTTCGTATAGGTAATATTTATAATGGTTGGATATATTATAATAGGTAAACATATAGAATGGGGCTGCTGTAGAACCTATACAACGCACACATATAATATTATAATATACGTTCAATAATATACATAAAACCGCAATAAATTACCAAAATGTAAACGGATTAGATAATAATAATATAGCTCGCACAGTGTGGCCTGTGACCGTATAGCAATTTGTCGAGTGTAGATTACGAGGCACATTGTTATTTCGACAATATTCGTGTTATATACTATATTATAATAATAATATTATTAATTACCTACCAAGAATGTCAGCTCGGGTGACTTGTGAACAGCACGACGCAAACGACTGGACTGCTCATTATCCACAGGTTTTTTATTTGTATTTTTTAACTGATTGGTTTTTTTTTCAACTATTAATAAAATATTTTTAAAAATCGTTACACGATGTGGAATCGCTTTGCAATTACCTATAATATTACACCATAATAGATACTGTTTTAAATATCAGTCATACGTAAAAAAAAAATGGAAATTATTCCTTGTGGATAAATTAAACGTTAGATTAAACACTTGTAAGAGTTTAATAATAAATTAATAAAAATCATAATAAATGGAAGGTTTGAGTAGGTAGGTATATTTAAAAATTCAAAAAACTAGAATTTGAATACACTGATTATTTAAGGAAAAAATGGGGGGTAAGCATTCTTAGCGAATCACCCTGTATACCAATCATAATAAACTGAATATTTACAAATAATTAATAAAACCTCAATAACCAAAGAAATAAATCGTCTATATAGTGATTTATGTAACTTTATATTATCGAATGCATTTTAATAGGAACAGTTTCCTTCCATACATATTATTATTATGTGTAGGTGGCATGCTCTTGATCGTTTGATTGGAATTCGAGACGGTCATTTTTGGCGCCACGCCATTAACATATTATCATTCATGGCTATAATATTATACATGCTAGTGCTTGAGATAATAATATATGTATCATAAAAAGGCATTTATGTTTAAAGTTGATTTTCACACTCTTACTATGTACTTTAATATAGCCGTGTGTTTGAAACGAAAGTCGATTGAGTTATTTTAAATATCTTGCGGACATAATATTATGTGAAATAGTGTCACACATCTGCTCGAGTTTATCGCGTGTGATTTGAATATGAATGTGCCTATTACAAAGAACTGTGTATAGGTACAATTATTAATGCTTATAGATCAACAGATTATTAATGGGTAGGTATACTACTTTACGATCGAGATAAAAGCAACCGGGTGGAATTTAGTTAATCGACTGACAATCAATCAAAATAAAAAAATGCAATATATCGTTTATTTTTCAGTGGACATACTAATATCGTGTGACAATCTCATAAGACTAAATAGCACTATTCTATTTTCAATATTATGCATGCAACGATTATATTATTTATGTTCTATACACTGTGGTCGGCAGAGTTTACCACTGAGAAAGTTTAAAATCAGTTTTAGGCACTAAAGCATTGATACGATGTACATCTAAAATAATGCATTTCATACAAATTTTTTTATTTTATTTAAAAGTCGCGATTTGAATCAGTGGTTATAGGGAGTGTTATTTTACAGTTACTTATAAATTATCGAATAGGCGTAAGGTAAAAACAACGTGGCTAAACAATAATCTGTAGCTTAGTGACAGACTCTTAAGTACCAAAGTTTGTTTTGTCTAAATTAACAGTGACAGCGAATTTGATAGAGTCTGCAGTGAGGGTTCTGATGAAATAATTCAGCCAACGATTCTAGGAGCTTTTGAATTTCCCTGTCTATAATATTATAATAGTAAATAATAAAATAGTTATTTATTAAAAATGAATCGTGCTTTGATTGTGTTCGTTTCTTGTTAGTATATTATGCTAGATAAAACAAATAAAATGGTATACGAACTACGATATTGCCAATATTGCCCCAGGGTAAACGTGAATTGCGATGTAACAATAATATTTGGTAACATCGAAATCGTAATAATTAATACCAAACCGAGACGACGGCGGAAAAGCTCGTTGCCGGATCATCGTCGTCGTGGCGGTGTATGTGGTTCAGGTGGCACGTTTTCGCCTGCTCCAACCACTTACTATCAGTAAATAATAATAATAATGTACGTGTATATTTTATTTAAAGTTACCATTTGAAGCAGACAAGTAGTGGTCATATGGAGTGTTATTTCACAGATAAATATGGATTTAAAACTTGTCTAATCAAATGCACACATATGGTATGATACAAACCCGACCAAATAATGATCTGCCGTTTAATGATAGGTACCTATATCCACTAAAGTTTGTGACAGTGACTGATTGAGTGATTTGGCCCAACGATTCCGGGAGCTTTGAAATTTGAATTATTAAAAATTAAACTCGTTTTGATTTCGAGTGTTCCTTGTCACATCTGGTGTGGTATAGGCTATACATTTATAGTAATAACACGATGCCGCTCTTCTCTCCCCAAGTAGGCTCGAAATCGTGATCCGCGATGCAACAATAATACTTGGCAACACCGAATCCGTAATAATTAATACCCGGCCGGTGGAAAAGCTCATCGCCAGAGCATATCGTGGGAAACGTCGTCGTGGCGGGTTCAGGTGGCGCGTTTTCGACAGCCCCGACCGCCCTGGTAGCCGATGTCGTCGTCGTCGTGAGGTCTTAGCGGATCGCTATGTATATATGATTATGGTATATATATATATGCCATACGTTCGAATAATATTATGACGATTACACGATACAATATGGACACGTCCATCACGAACCGTTGCGAAACGTTCCGACTCGGTCCGATGACGATCGTTTCTACACGCGTGGAATATAGGTATATACGTATACATGCGTATTATAATGTTATACACACTCGGGCGTCTCGAGTACCTACCTATACCTACACACAATAATATTATTATTATAACGAAACGGCGGCGGCGGAGCACGTGCAGATGCAACCCCACGAGAATCGAACCGATTCCGCCCGCGGTGTCACAACGCTCGAGCGTCGGTCGTCATATTTCGTGTGCATAATACAATAATAATACTATGTGGATACCTATACCTATTTTATGTATCGCAATGATCTGAAATCTAAATGATACGCGAATGCCCGACGCCACAATACTGCCACGCGTGTACATAACTATATAATATTGCTGTGATACAATACACGAGCGAACAGTGTTATAGACTTATTATAACTATAATAAAATACCTAGGTGCGATATATAATAGTATACAGGGTGATCACCCACGAGCATGGTCGCCCAATTTCCTCTCCGATAATGCTATGTGTTATCTATTCGAAATGTTATTTTTGGAATTTTTTCAATAACTTTTGGTTGTAGGTATATTTCTTTAGATCATTTACCCTGCAAGTTTCATAATTGATTCAATTACTGTCTTAATTTTATTATTAATGTTCATTGTTATAAAAATTACAAAACAATCAACAATACTTAAGATAAATGATTTTAAATTTGCTTCTGACGTCTTGTGCACAAGGTGATTTGCCATTCCCTATCTCACCCTCTTTTTTTGCTGAATACCATATTTTCAATACATTGAGATTCTTTGTTGTAACTGGTATTTAAGAAGTATCAAGTACGGGAGGTACAAATTTCTATTTTTAAAATGATCACCCCACCCCCTTTTCTACAAACCTTAGTGATTACCTAATAATCTATCAACACTTATCTATTACTTGTAAAAGTTTTCAAAGTATATAAAATTATACCAGATCCAACACAGGAAAATTATACATAAGTAAGTAGTATTAAAAGCGCCAAGAAATTGAAAAAAATATGGTATTTAAGTATAGTTGAATAACTGTACGATTGGTGGAAAATTGGGGGTGGTACTTGGCGAAACACACTGTACTTATTATGTTGTGTGCGAGCTGCATTGATCGTGTTCAATAGATAGGACCGATAAAACTTGTGGACCGATGTTACCTAGGTATAGAATACGTAATAATTCGTTGTCGTGTTGCCCGCAAACGAGGTCGTTTTTTGACTTTTAAATGTTTTTCTTGGATTGACTCGACACGCGAACGCCGATAAAATGCCACGGACGCGTTTCGTCCGCGGAAAATCGGTTACCATTATTAAATCATTACCCACCTAGGTATAGGTATATAAAATTATGTATAATATTATTGTACATAATATTATACCACTTACTTTACCGACAACTGATCGCGGGCGATGTCCATGAAATATAATATCTCATCTGGCCACGAACGAAACCAGTAGGTATAGGTATTTAAATGAATTATTTTTTACAACTGATTCGTTTTTAACGGACTTTTTGGGCCGTCTCTTTGATCTTTAGTCCGTGCAATCAAATATATATACATTTTGATCTAATGTTATTATTATCAAGGTTCGAGAAATTGTGTATCCCTGTTGGCCATGTAGTTATAGACATAATATTGTTATAGAAGAACAACAGTCATATGTTTTGACAATTACAGATGATTAATATTTCAGAAATTCTAGTTTACTATTCTTAGTATATTATTTTAAGGTTTTTAAGTTAAGATAATCTAAATATTGTATAAAATGATTTGTGCTGACTGACTGGCTATTTCATTATAACCCAGCCGGAACCTCTAAAGCTATGAGTATGTAGTTTGTAAGTGCCTAGTTTAATTTTATAACGAAAAGACGCACTGAGAAATGCATTTTAAAACTCATTTTTTTTAAAAAGCCCTCGAACTATAAGGATTTTAAAGTTTACCCTCACAACTGAATTTTTTGTTTTTTATAAAAAGTTGCCATTGGATGCAGACTAGATATTGAGAGTAGAAATTAGTACTTTTTTGTGTATAAATGGTGGCAGTTGGTTACTCGGGTAGATGAGGTTTGGTGTGGTTGGGTCAGATCAAAATATCGTCGCGTTTACATGGCCTAGATTAAAGGAACTATATTATTATCTTAAAACCAGATTTATATTTATATAGATTATAGAATAAATCTATAGATTTACAAATTATTGATTGATTTTGACGAAAATCTCAGAGATTTTGTTTTTGGAGAAAAGTTGGGAGATTGGTTTACAAAACAAACAAAGAATTTACAAATACGTATATGGTAATACTACTAACGCTTTATTTTAACTTTAAAAGACTACAAATTTTTTTTTTTTTTATTGATCTTAAGCTTCGGCAACTGAGGCCATTAGCTGTAGTAGGATTTGTATTGTAGGTTTGTATTGTATATTTTTGGGACGGTAGGGGGGAACACGTGTGTGTTTGTTTTTGGCAGAATTTCGAATGGGGCACCCGTAGGTTTCTGCCATGCCCCGGGGGTTAGGTTTTCTATGAAACTTAAATCAGTATAAACGGTATCGGGTATATACTATATAATGCATATTATGCCTATACCAATATATTATTATTCACATTTTATAAAAAAAAATCTTTAATGAGAATTTATAGTCAAGTTAAAAAAAAAAATAAAACTATCACTAACGTATGGTGTTCATGACGTGTTCATTAAAATATGGTAGAGGTACAATTTTTAATGTTGTGAAACAGTAATATCATAATTATTGTGGTTGACATTAAATAAATCCATTAATAAAAATAATTTTATGATATGAAAAATAAAAAAATTGTGAAATTAATGGAATCAGTTGGTCGGGAATAAAATATATGAAGTGAGGTGGGCAAAACAACTTATACAACCTTATACCACACGCTTCGTTATTATTATAGATTTTTGGTAATATAAACCAAACTCAAACGTTAAGCCATTTAAAAAATGCATGTTATAATATATCATAATATTAACTTCGAATATTGCTCGTGGTTTAAAATGTAATTCAATGGTATTTTAAACTAGAAAGCTCAAACTATCGAGCAGGAATTGAGCTACACCATACTCATTATAAATATTATAATAAATATATACTAGATTTTTTAAGCATCTTCATCCTAATTCTATGCTTAAATTGTGTATATTATATTCAAATTGTGATTTTTGAAAATCTTAAACACATATGAAGACCATATTTTCGAATAATCGAGATTTTTTTATACCACTTGAAGACGATTATGTGACAAATGACAATACAAAGTTCTGTTTTTCAAATAGGAACCCCTCTTTATCACTTTTAATTACTGAGCAGATATGTTTTTGAGTATTTTGATGTAAACAACTAACTTATTTTTTTATAACTTTGTATACCGAGAAAAATATGTCTATATGGTAACGGGTTAAGTAGCTATGGGAGCTTAGATAATTTTAAAATGTCGATAGTTACTATTGATCAATCAATATAAATAATTTGTAAAAATGGTCCATGTATAATTAATACTACTTACATAAAAACAATATTTAAGTTATATTTTTTTTAAATTATTTTTAAGGATTGTTATACTTAGTAATTATAAGCATTTTAATAACTCAGAAACTACTCATTAGAATTTTGATTCCAAACTGTAAAGAAAATCATCCGATAAACAATTTGCAACACAAAAGGGTGGTTTTCATTTGAAAATAGAAGTTATTGCATCGCTACAGGACACTATTTAAGTAGTACGAAAAATTCAAGATTATTTCTACTTAAAAATTCTAGCAACCAGAATTTGAAAAAATGTACTATAAAAACGAAAAACGGGGACGAGCATGCCTAAGAAATCACGCTGTACACGGAGTCGGGAGTCGAAGCAGCACTTTTGATAGACGCCCTCGTTGAACGCGTTGGCATACCTTTATGCCTGAATCGTGTTTTCCGAGCAATAATAAAACGACACGATGAGTTTTCGACATTGAAAACGTATTAACTCAGTATGCCGTATACGGTTAGGCTATGTGTGTAAGGACGACGCGTAACAAGAAATGGAGAAAAAAAAAGATGAACACCGCCCGTCTTGAGTATAATCATAATATAATAATAATATATGATATTATTTTAATACGCGTTTCGCTCTCAAACACGATACGCGATGTAAGACGCCAAGTCACCGCGGGTACTTTTTTGTTCGTGACATCGTGCAAATAATATAATATACACCAAGTACCGTGTATATGATGTGCGGTCGCGTATTTGTCGATGAAAACGCAAACTCACGGCCACCGATGACTTTCATAGCGTAGTACCTAAGGTACTATATGTATAACGTGTCGGAAACTGGTCCAAGTGCAGCACACTACAACTATAATACAACAGTTGTCCGTGTGACGACGACGTACGCATAACAAACCAATATAATAACATTAATAACTATATCATTATTATGTACAACAGATGTACGCTCGTGACATATGGGTCGTATACAAGGTGATTTTTAAGCATGCTCACCCTATTTTTATGTTTAAATTATGCTCAAATTCTAATTTTCAAAATTTTTAAATACACTAGAAGACTATATTTTTTAACTCTTAAGATTTTATATACCACATATAAGGATGATCCTCCCTTTTCACTTTTAATTATTTGGCAGACATTTTTCTGTCAAGTCTTGAAACATACATAATAGTTATTACTCTTGCTTGTATGCATGTGAGTATATAGCATAATTTATTAATAATTTGTAATATGTTGGTATGTTTTTATTTTTACAATATTTTAGTATGGACCATGTTGGCATGTTTCATTTGCAGTTTCATCTTGTCCTTCAATGCGCTTTATTAAAAATAAATGAATACTATCTCGAGTTTAAAACAAGGGGAGATAATAAGATTGACAATGAAACTTTGGTAAATTGTTTAAGTTGCTAAAATGTGATAATAGCGTGACAATCGGAATAACTTTGAGCAGTTTGCATAATATGATAACGAGAAAATTAAATATAAAACAATGCATTTATCGATATTAGGTATAGTTGGAATAACGATTTTTTTTTGTAAATATATAGGTCATTGTTATAATATAATGCAATTTAATTACTGTAAAAATCTTATAGAGAAAAATCACAACTGTAAAATATACAACTGATATTGGAAATATATTTATCATGTTCAACAAAAGACTAATATTACGAAGGATATGTTTTATCATTCAGTATTTTTTTCTCACTATTGCGATTTTGGTAACAAAAAATATTTAGACTGATAAATACAGTAAGTTATCATGACAATATAAAAATGCATATAAAAACTAATAACAATATATCATTATGAAGTCAGCGAAATCCGAACGATTTTATAGACACGAATAAATCCATTCATTTTCAAGGTTCATGGTAAATATATTGATTGGTTGTATAGAAATCGGCCAACTAAATAATTAGGCTAAAAATCAATTTACGAAATCGTATTTGAAAGTATTAGGTAAGTATGGCGAGTCTCTTATAAACGATTACCAGCGCCCGCGACCACATTATACATTTTAATGTTTTATAATGCATTATTATTGTGATATAAACGACGATTAACAATCGATAATATTATTATTAATGGGCACCGATGCACAATTATGTACATCTCGAATTCACGACATTCATGCGTTCGGTTTAACCTTATTTATTATACCTATTGTACAATAATGGTATGTATTATATCGGCGTGTGAACGAGAAAACAATTAATTTAAAATCGTATAACATTGTTTTGCCGCAACTCGCGAGAGAGTGAAAACTTAGTTTTGGATATCAATTATATAGTATGCGTTGGCGATTTTTAACGAAGTTTCGAGTTTATCCAAAGTTTTAATGATACCGTTCGTATATAAAACAATATAATAATACATAAACGGTCACGGTGCAAATCGTTAACAAAACTATCGCTACACGCCAAAACTGAAACAGAGCTGATACCGTAACGCACATAATATTATAAAATACGACTACCTGGTCACAGTGACTGTAATATTGTATTAAAATAGTAATAATAATAATATAGTGCACGACAGTAATAATGATATATAATAATTAATAACTATAAATTCGTTTGCCAATGAATAAGTTAGTTCAAACCTGCCAAAGTCTTGTTGAGCTACCTACTTTTCAAATGTATCCAGAATTCATGTTTAAATATTTGTTGTCATTTATATTTGAATATAGATACAAATAAATTTGAAAAGCATTCAAAATACTTTGCAAAAACTTTTTTGTAATATATTAAAATGTTGGTACTTTTATCACAAACGTAGACGTACTTACTTAGAATTATTAATAAATTCTCATTGTTTAATTGGTTCTAGAATTTCAAATGTCGCTTACTAATTTTATTGTCAATAGTTAAACTTTATCAAGACAGATATGTATTTTAGGGGTTGTGCTATCTGTGTATTTAATATAATTTTAAGGATTCTAAGGAGCAGTTTAAAACTTTAAAATATTATTTTAAGACCAATTTTTAGAAAATACGAAACAAAAATGTTATCCGTTGAAATGAAACAGTCAAAAGCAAACAAGTACTTAGTACTGTAGAATAAAATACAAATAAAAAGGATTTAGAGAGTATTCGAAATACCAAAAAAGTATTTAAATACAATATAGTTTTCGAATTCTTGTAACAAGGCTGAGCCTGCGAGAGTTGAACAATTTCGTGTCCCCGTGTCCGACTTTTCGTAGCCGACAGTGCGTGATTTTACTAGAAAAAATGTCCAATTTGTGCAAGTCATAAGTAAGGAATTTCCACGAACGATAGCAAATGTTTAGGTAAATAGTGGCGTAACTGAGTAAAAACTAGAGGGGTAGGGGGGGGGGGGGAGTAAAATAATTTATTGACCAACATTGAAATCATAACCTAATTGTTTGTTTTTACACAAATCTTGAGACTCATTTTATGGCTTTGAAAAAAATCATAAGAAGTATCATAGTTTTAGAATGTTAAAATATCTCTATTGTAGGCATACACGGGGGGGGGGGATACCTACCTTTTACCTTACACCACTCATTTCACGTAATATTATTATAACGTGTGTAAATTATTACAAATTTGGTAGGCAGAGTAAAGTGTTTAACAATAACAATTAGAGCTCTGGTTTTAAACCACAACACCTACAAAACACAAAAATAATCAGTTATTTTTAAAAAAAGCATAACCAAAATTTAATTTAAATAAGGTATAAAAAAAATATTTTAAATTAAAAAAAGAATTAACGACTATTTATAGTTATAGATTGTGTAACTGACAGTTGTTGTGAAACCGACTCTATTATCATCCAAAATGTTTTTGTACATCGAAAATGAACGCTCTACATCGACTGAAGTGATCGGTGCTACTTCATGCAATCATACTTCATAAAAGTTTCGTTTAAATCAAACTCATGATATTTGAGGAAACACTACACGATTTGTTTTTAACGTCTTGTAGTTGTTTCCAGTATCTTTGTTTTTTCATGATTTAATTTACTTGAAATTGCAGTTGCAATATCTTCATTTTTACATTTCATATTAATTAAATTAAAATTTGTTTATTGTTATAGCACAATAAACATACTAAAATGCCACAGCTGGAGTAATTGCAATAAAGCATATAAAAAAAACCGAAAAGGCAACAAAAAAAGTAATTATATTTGGAATCAGAATGACATGAAATTAATTTATGTATGGTAATTAGATTTCTATCTCGTGTATAAAAAAAGTAGCATATGCTTTAAAATCCAAACCCTAATAATAATGAACAGTTTATTATGGAACAACAACAATAATCATAATAATATTCGAAGACCATAATATTATTATTATGAATACGTTTCAATATAAAAACCGAACTCATTAATTCGTTTTGTGTATTGTGCATACATACGCGTATTGTATACTTTCTATTTTGTTTTTGTTTTATTTTTTATCGGATTGCATCATTCATTACGGCGGCGGCGGTCAGCCAAAAAACCGTAATAATAATAAAAAAATTCTGAGCACCTTTATAATATACCACGCGAGTTTATAAATGCGTGGCTCCGATCCGATTCTAAAGACACGCGTATTACATTAGAAATAAATTATAGGTCTGACCGGCGTGACCCACACGCGGCACCGCGCTCGCTTATTTTTTATTTTATTATATTATATTATTTATTCATTTTCGATCCACCTATTCGACGACGACTACGGCGACATAGATAAACCCTAAAAATCGCCGTGGAACTACACCACACTTAATTCAGACTGGTTTCGCAGGCCAGTCACAATAATTGCAGCGGCGTCGATCGTTGGTGTAAGTGGAACTGTCCGTGGCAGTGTCAAGGGAAAATTTTTGGCACTTATCGAGAGATTTTTTGAACTCATTCACTCTCATATTTCACTCACACACGACGTTATTACAGGCCTACATACCGGCGTGTTATAATAACAGTATGTATAACGTTCACCAAAGTAGTGTGCAATAATATAGTCGTTGCCATTGACTTTATTTTATTTAAGGTATATGATTATTATTAGTATCAACTGCAACTTTCAATAACTAAGTAAATTAACAAATAATATTATACTTTGCTATCCAAACGAAACTAATACCGGGTGATTATATTATATCATTGAACACTCATTATTTCAAAAAGTAAAAATGTTTTTGAAAAAAAGTTAAATGGTTTCTGGTCGCTGAAACACAATATTTAAAAAATGTATAAACAGTTTTTAATATTTTTTATCCTTTACGTTTTTTTTAGTATTTTAATTTTTTTGAATGGCAAAATTCAGTTTTGATTTCATTTTCTTAGCATTTCAATACATTGAAATCAAATTGAAAAAGAGTAGTTTATGAGTTATAAGTATTTAAAGTTTAGATGAGGTTTCGAAAATAAAATTAAAACTGTTTGTTGTTGTTCAAAAAAGTAAAATACTTAAAAAAATATTTAAAATTGTTTTTAATATAAGCCGTTTTTTGAAGACTTTAAACAACGTAAAAAAATATTTTCGGAAACATTAATTTTGAATAATGAGCGTTCTACATTAAATGAAACACCCCGTAAATATCAATTTGCATGTACCTACAGATAATTTAAATCTTGCTCGAGTAAATTGATTATAATTTAGTTATGATAATATTGTAATATTATGTTTTGTTAATTAACTGCGAGTATCATTAGCATAAATTATAAATAACGATTTTCATCATTATTGATCAATTGAGTGATTTTACGTCTGAAAAACATTTTTTATAAATTTAGTCAACACAACATACAATTTGACTTTTATGCAAAGTACTCGTTTTGTGAAGTTTTTTTTACTTGTGTATAGAAACAATTATTATTTGGTATAGGGTAATAAACCACAATAGCCTAGTAGTTGTAAAACATTTTTATGGCTACTTAGGGTCTATAGGTATAACTTTTAGTCGTAATCATAAAACTGTAATTTGTGTTGGTACACAGACTTCGTTCTTAATATTGGGTTTTTAATCTCTTTATACATATTATAATATCACCACCACTGATGTATAAAATACTTTTAAATATTATGTTCCTTTTCTCCGGAAAACAGAGAATTAAGCCAAAAATACACTTTGGGTAGGTACTTACTAGTAGTAAAATTTAAGTAATTTACATTTTTTTAACGGATTCGAGTTACGACTTCAGCAGAAAAGGCCATTAGTTACATCATATTTACATTTTGTTAACACACGTGTTATTTAAACTTGTTCCTATTTTCTTTGCATTATGCTTTTGATAGTTATTTTCATGTTGGATTACAATGTTTTTTTTTTTGCTATTTTATATAAGGTTACATAAATTAGTGTGCTAAAAACAATTTCTTAGATTTAGCGGTTTTGTCGGTGATTAGGCCAAGTGTGTCGTCAATAATATTATGATGGGATATCCTGTGTTCGATCCGATCTTGAGTGTATTTTAAACTGTATGGAGAGATTAGTTACTCAATTTACATTTTATACCACACCGTTGTTACAATATACTAATTGAGATCTTCAACTTAGACGTGGTATTTCTTGTAAGTCTAATAATGTTTTCTGCCATCGTTTATGTCTTTAGACAATTATGTTATTTGGCCATTTACATTATTTCAACAATATGATACCAACCTAATCGACAATTAATTGTATCAAATCATTTAGTCAGTTTGATCTGTCGATTGATGGCTTATGAAAATCCTGAGTCAGTGGGGACCAGTTTTTGTTTATTCATCAGTTATTATATCATACGAATACTGTCATGATATGTTCTTAATATGACTTCTTATCGTTGTCATACAAACATGTATTGGGTTCTGAATATGAAATATTTAAAATTTCAAAATTTCAATCTTCTTGAAATATTACAATGGAATTATAAAAAATATTTTCAGAAATAATAATTGAATAGGGATTACACACAGACATCAATTATGAACTGATAACAGTTGAGTCCCTATAATGGCTACCTATTGTTTATCAATTATTTATAAATAATATATTGTCATCCGATATAATAAACTAATTTTTAAAAATGTTCTCTTCCTGTAAGTTTATGGTTATAGACTTTTAGATACTTATTATAAACAATTTATTTTTCCCATATATGAAATATTTCATGAAAATGAATTCCTAGTACCTACTACCTACCTATACTGCAGGCACGTAGCGTTCATGTATTTTTATAGTCCTGCATATTATAAAGAATTTTGGTGTCCCACCATACTAATATCAATATTATTGTTTTTCAGTATCGTTTCTTAGGTAGGTATACGACTGTGTGCTGTAGTTTTTATATTTTGTAATTTATACCTAAATCATTAGTGTAACATATAACAGCATTATGTTGTGTCAAAGTATGTTTTGAGTACATTCGAAAGCCATCATAGATCAAATTATTATTATGTTTATTAATGGTTATACGAACTACACTGCATTATATACATTAGCAAAGACACTAACCATATATTTTAATAGATTGTTATTTATTATTGGTATTATTGTTGGTTTTCGACTAAAACGTTTCGACTGTTAAGTGTTACGAGTACACTTAAATATTGCGAAAAAAAAGTTGCCAAGATACCTACGACCACAATATCAAACCACAATATTGTACTTAAGGGCTATCGGTAAATTTAATTTTCTTAGTTATTACTAAAATCAAAAGTCCCGGCCAATAAATCAAATTAATGGGTGTAAATGTACTCCGAGTATGTTGAACTTAACCTATTTTTTCCGGGTATTAATTATTATTATTATATCGTAAGACTTACTGTATAGGTAGTCTATTCGTGCAAAACGGTCCTCAAAGTAACTTGTTTTTAACATTTTTTTTGTACATTTTATTTATAATAATATGTAATACGGTGTAAGTGCAATTATAAATGCATTACTAAAAAACTTTGGTTTTTATTATATAATACAATAGAGAGTATTATACAAAGAGTAATAATGAGTATATAATAAAGCATTATATACAATATACATAATATAATGTATTATGTATTATGTGTATTATGTATTTACATTTCAGCTTACTAGTTAAAATTAGTTTTGGTAACTGATGGAAAGGTTTAATTTTATTCGTAACTCTTTGATATAATATTATTGTTATACTAATGCTACAACATTAAATTATTTTTATTTTTTGTAATTAATTACTGTTTTATTGAAGTTTTCCATTTTGACTTTGACAGTTCAAAGTATACAATACAGCATTGACTCGAATGTTTACATTTAATTGAAAATAAATTAAAATTCTTTTGAATTGATACGTTATGGACTTTTATATACTGAAAAAATAACACAATAAATGCAAAAGAATCGCAATCGTCAATTCTAATCATAAAAATTCACCTAAATTTTGAGCGTGAATATTCAATTTAATGAAAAATAAGAAACGAAATTCTCTCCTCTGATATAATGAAAATTGTGTATACTTCACTTTACTAGTCAAAATGGTATAGTTATGTGGAGCGGTCGTGCTTGTGAAAAAGCTACAAAACCACTTATCTTGTTTTAAAGTGGTGCTGTTCGTATCTGACTTAATAAGACAGATCGGGTCGCAACTACTAAAGATAATTATAAGGAACTGACAGTACTTCCTCTAAATATTCTGTAAAAAATTGTCTGTATCATCCATACCGAAAAATCACTATCAACTAAATCCAAGATATATGTGGGACATTACGATATAATAATATGAATGTTAAGTATACAAAAAAAAATGTATAGGTAGACGAGAAATGTATTGATTATTTAGGACCAACACATTTGAACTGTCTAAAATAGAATAAAAACAAAATACATAGGTAATAATTTCTAAGATTTACAACTCAGACAAAAAAAAATTGAGTAAATATTTATTTATATTAATATTATTATTTAGGGTTTAAATATTAATTTCAAGAAACATCTTCGAGTAAATAATAATACTAATATAAATAAATATTTATTCAATTTTTATTTGTCTGAATTATCAATTTAAGAAATCAGTATATATTTTGTTTTCTTCTATTTTGTCTTTATTTCATGTATTGTAAATATATTTATTTTATAAAAATTATTTTTGTGTATTTTAGTGTATTTCAAATATGTTTTTTTTCCGTAATGACTGTTTTAATATTAATTGAATTTTTCAATTTTCATGGGTACAATTATTCAAACAGTCCAATAAGAATTTAAAAAATATTGACGTACTGTGATACCATGTGGTTGAATAGGCTACTAAATATTGGGAATAGTGATGAAAACTGGGGACAATTATAAATGAATAATTATAATTATTTTAACTGTATCAATTACATTTGGTCTTTGGTCATAATTAGCTACCAAATTCAGAGAGCGTTTTTTTTAAACTATTCATTATAATTTATAATAATAATGTACATGTATGGCAATAATTTTGTTTCTTGCTTCGTTGTGAAATATTTAAATTTTATATTAATTACACACAATTTATTATGTTCTTTCAAAAGTTGGTCGGGTTAAACAATGTTTCGAATTCTGAACACTGTGAGTTCTACAATGGAGACATAATAATATATTATTGTGCATTTTTATTGCATAGATTTTCATGACGCAACTGAAGTCTAATGATTAGAGGCAAATTTTACGAATCAGTACTCACAAGTGACATTATATTATTTTATTTTTGTGGTTGAATGTGTATGATGTGATTCTATTTTATGTTATTATCACAAGTTCCAAAACAGTGATTTAAAAAAAAAAAATTCTTATTTTCAATATTATTTGTCAACATGACTAAATATTACTATTTTTAAACAAACTTTATGGTAGTTATATTATATGGGAATCCAACTACTGGTTCTTTTCAATACTTCATAGATTAAATTGTTGTTCAAAACATATTAGTTAGGCATGTTATATTATTTAAATGTATAGGAAATCTACATTTTCCAAAAACGTTAAATTGCAATTTATCAAAAAATATACTTTATATTTATACTTTATTATGTTTGAAAATAAGTTTGTAATTAAATTTTGGTTTTATAAAGTTAATGGGGTTACACTTTATTTTTTAAGATAATATTGTTAGAGTAAGTTATCAAAATATAGTTTGCATCAAGTTGCATCTAAAATTTACATTTTTATAAATAAAATCATTCATTTAACATTACGGTTGTAAAAAAACTTATTATTGCATCACATGACTTACACTGATTAAATTGCATTATTAAATGCAGGAACAATTTTTATTATTTATTTTAATGTCTAACTACTATAGTTGTAAGGTCCGAAAAAAGTAGAACACTGTCTGTACTTATTATATCTGCAAGAACAAATTTAAACAATAGACATCACGTATAAAGAAATAACGGTATTGAGATGATGTACTTATCTTTTTATCTATACTTGTCTTTTTCGAAATTTGGAAAAATAAAAAATGAAGGGCCGACCTTGACACACGTAGAGGACGGGAAAAAGATGGTTAAATAATTTTCGTTTTAATTTTAACGTTTTACTTCAATAATAAAAAAAACTACTCCGAAATTTGTTTTTGACTAGTTTATGCTAAAAAAATGTGTTCTAATATTTCTAATCATACTTGTAAGTTAGTGACGTCGGAAGACATTGCATTAAAAAATAAGTAAAATAAGTTGACTAAAAAAAAGAGCATTTTTGTTATAATTTTAATAATTTAATTTGGCACCTCAGATCTAAATCATAATATTAAGCCTCGGTGATATTTTGTTCGTGGTTCCATAAATCGTGATGGTACCGCGGTTAAGACTGTAGATGCGTTGTATCTATTCGTGGTGTTGTACTTATATCTGCAGCACGATATATGCGTAAAACTTGCTTTTATCGGGATTCACACAAGTCCATTTGGATCGGATATGTCCACGATCATTCTTAAAAATAAAATACTATCCAACTGTACGATACCGCGTAATGCGTACATACCCAGATCTGTTGGCAGCAGTTTTATAATATTATTATTATGCGATGACAAACGGACGTTTTGCAACCGATTACGCACGCAGAGAATGTCTACGCGTACACGAAAACGTACAAAGAGATTGATGGACACGTACCTACGCGGTTTTTTGGTATTATTATTACCGCACTCTTTGTACCTAATAAACGTGGAAAATAAAACTCGAGCAACACTCCGACCGCGTATACGCTTTGTTACCACGGTAGACCGAGCGAGGACCGGAGTAGGTAGGTACCTATACTATATTTGGAATAATACGGAATTGGTTCCCGGGTCAAATAAAGTGTAAGTACGAATTGGTTCCCGATAAAAAATTACTTATCATTGTACAACTGTTCGAATTGATTCCCATATGTACAAATCGGTAATCCTAATATGATATTTTAATAGGTATTATACCAGATGTCTGGGAAAGTGTATAAATATAACTTAATAATATTATCTAATAGCTTGGTGAAAAGGAAAGTTTATTGGTGAAAAACGTTTAAAAAAACGAATGGCTGCCAAATGTTATACTTACGATTCGTCAAAAATGTAAATTGAAAATTCTTACCACATATTATTGACATTATTAATGCGTTTTGCATTGAAAAGTACACAGGTACCTGGGTATACAATGTGCGTATATATAAACTAACCGGCAGCACTTATTTGACCTTTATTATACCTATAGCTGGTGATCTAGACCAGTGGCGTACCAGGCAATTTTTCAAAGGAGGGTCCAAATTGTTTAACATTTAAAAATATTATACGATCGGTGCTTTACACCTTATACGTTTTTGATTCTGTCAACCCATGGGGGGGGGGGGGTCCAGTCACAAGTCGTCCTTGTTTGCTACAGCATAGGAAATTGTTGTACATATTTAAAATTTTATGAATCTACGTTTATTTTGTTGCGGCCAAAAAACGATACAACGATGGTTTGCCATCTAACTATAATATCGCATTCGTGAGTATAGACATCGGGCAGACACGAGAAACGAGCACGTGTCTATAGTATTGTGTATATAACGTAATAATATCATAATTGCCGATTCCGGGGGCCTCCGCGGTTAAACGGTCGGAGGAGGCAGGCACTAAGACATAACGATATCATAGATCCAAAAGAATGTATAGGTATCAACATTACAGTAAGCCCCTTGAAACGGTCTATGACGCAATTTAAAAATACGATTATGGTTCAAAACGGTTAGCTACAGAAAATCGAAACTTTGGTCAACGTAATAACATCGTAGAAAAATATTATACCCTACTCCCTTGGCACAATCACGTGCTATTACAAACGCTGACTTCGTTTGAATTTCAAATAAAATGTTAAAATTAAATTAAATTTGAATGACGTACTTAATAACTATAAATACATTTTAAGCGAAAATCAACTCATCAAAATATATAGTATGTTTATAACAGTTAGATTATTGTTTTTCTGCATGCGTATAAATTAAATTAAAGTTTTTAAAGTTGTTTTAGTTTATTTCAATTTAATTTCAAATAACTCATCAAAAATATTTTACAATGTTCATTATTGTATACTGTCACGCATTTATAATATAATAATGGTACAATATCGTAATTTTATTGAAGTGTAAATTAGAAATTAAAACTTTTATTGACATTTTAAGTGTAATTACTTATTACTAATTAGTCTTAATTTTATTGACAGTGTAAAAAAAGTATGGAAAAAAAGTTGAAAAAAAAAACATTTAAAATACCTAACTATATATTGAAATATAAAACGTGATGGATCTGAATTATTATTATGACTTTGAAAAATTATATCAATTCGCATTATAAAAAGGACCGAAAAACTTTAACATAAAAATGTATTTAATATACTTTAATGCATTTTAAAAGTATTTTGCCCGCAATGAATATTAAAGTACCAATAAATTTTGTTGGAAGTATTTATCGAAGGGGCGGGTTGTAGCCGCTTGTAGGCCTACATTATAGCTAATATAAGCGGCTGATAATAATAATAATAATAATAATAAAAAAAAAAACATTTATGAGCCTAAAATACGATTTACATAATAATATTATGAAGACCGCTTCTATATAATATGTATGTATTTAATATAATATACCAATAAATAGTGTTTCACCGCTTATTTTTTACTAAAAAAAAAAAAAACAGATATACGAATTATTAGTAAACCCATAAAATATAATTATAGTTAATCAGCTGATGTGCACGCCGATAAAGTTATTGAACACAATTTGTGTTTAATAAAAGAATAAAAAAAATCATAATCAATAACACGCCCTTTTTAATATAAAGTTTCCTTTTGTTCGCCAAACTACTTAGATTTTTCTTCGATTACTCGTTAAGTATTTTTTTTTCATTTTCAAAACACGCTTTAGTGATTAATTTAGAGGCTGATTAATCACGGATAAAATAATTTTAAATTCGAGTACAAAATTATAACAACACAAACACTGAAAATATAAAATCGTTACCATAAATATATTTTTTCATTAAGCGTACTTTGTTAAACATATTATTATTAAAAACCTGAATTTATTCCTTTTATTTTTTTTTTTTTTGAATCTGCACAGCGGAGAGATGAATGTATTGATTTTAATATGATGTGTGCGTGTGTGTGTGTTTCTTTTTAAATTTATATTATAAGCACTGCAGCCTTAACTATAAAAAAATGTGTTCATTATAATTTTCATAATTAATACTGTAAGAACAAGAAAGTAATAAAGTAATCTAATATATAAAGTGTTTCAATATAAAAAGTGTTTATATAAAAGTTTTTTAATAAAAATTAATACAAAATATATAGGACTACTGCTCCTATAATTTATTTATTTATTATATTTTTTTATGTGTCTACCATCATCCTTTGGAGAAGTAAAATTATAAAATTATAAACTTTGTAAAAAAATTAGTTTTGACAATAATTGGTAAACATAATATTTAACTATAAATTTTTATAAATAACATACAATATAAAATATTACATAAAATATGCATAGAATTTCCATAGACCTACACCGACGGTATAAACAATATAAAACGTTACGTATATTTAAAAGCTTTGAAATATTTTTTTTTCTTCAAATTTGTAGTATATTAGAATAATAATTGTTTTAGCACAACTGGACCGTACATTGCATAAAATATAGAGAAACAATAGTTTGAACAGTAAGTTTATGAAAAAAGCTATAATTTAGAGATATATTTTTTAACCTGCAGTGTATACTAATGTGTAGTAATTTTGTGTTATTTTTTGCAATAATAAGTGCAGTTAGTAAGTATGTTTCGAGTAAAAAAAATAACTGCAACTGGAATTGTTGAATTTCATGGCACATAAATATCAACCGCCTTTTATAAAAAGTTAGATCATAATAATTTTTTATGTGTCTATAGTATTTATGTTTTTTTTTTTTTTATCGATGAAAGCTCCAATGACTTTACCATTGGCTTGTCTTACATAATATAGTACTAAAATATTTAAATTAAACTTTACAATCCAATATCTTTCATAATTAAAATTATATTTTTGATGGATTCTTTGCCAGCGCAAAATGGTGTTTTGAAGAAAGAAACCTGTGCAAGAAGGTGTTCAGGTATAATGTACTTATGTCGGGTCTCTAGTGTGTCTCTACATTCGGTAATGTCGTAATGATATAATTTTTGATTGAAGTTGGAAGTATTTATGTATTTTAACAACAATATCGGTTTTTTTTGTTTATTCACAAATGAAGTTCAGTAAATTAAATATTTTAAATGTATTATTGTACAAAAAATGCCAACGGTACCTACCTATTTTTTAAACGCAATCGGTTAAGTGATTCACTGTACAATATATATTAGATTTACATCAATTCCTTCAAAATCATCAAATTCTTAAAAGTCTAAAAATTGTACGTATTCATAATATTATTCTGATATTATATTGTAAATATTTCATAAATCCAACCGTGACAATAAAACCATTGACCCAATGAAAATTGTACTTGTAAAGTTGTAACTTTATTTTTAGTAAATAAAGTTTTTAAAAAATGTTGTTTAATCAATTTTCTCATATTTTTAATTACCCGTCAAATATTTTATCCGAATAGCCGTTGAAAAATCGAACAAATAGGCCTTATTGAGTTTCTTGGAAAATTATAAAATTAATAGAACTTTTTGTCAGATATTTGCTTATAGTTAATACAATACATAGTAATAATTAACTAATATAACCTTTTAGAGATATTTGAGTGAGGTAAACTATTTTTGAGTTCAATTTAAACAACATTCCTTTTCTCAAAAAATTGAACGAAATTAAGAGAGAAGATAAATCGTCATTTTC
This sequence comes from Myzus persicae, assembly GCF_001856785.1. Taxonomy (NCBI): domain Eukaryota; kingdom Metazoa; phylum Arthropoda; class Insecta; order Hemiptera; family Aphididae; genus Myzus; species Myzus persicae. The sequence goes on along the minus strand of NW_019102226.1, from coordinate 315,744 downwards.
ATACTGTTTCTGAGTGAAACTCGATAGTGGACAAAAAAAATAATTTTTCAAATCTTAAGCACCAATTCATAATAAACGTGTCTAGTACTTATCCATAAAAGTTTCTAGGATTATCTCATAAATACATAAATACAATATATAAGTATTGTGTCTTAAAGTTTGTACCGCCATACACTGTTGATAATAATTTTTTTCCAGCCGTATTGCTATAATTTTAAGTGGATAATCCTACTTGTAGTCAAATTAAAATTCAATATTTAAAAAAGTGTATTTTGTATTTTGGATTGTAGAATTTTAAGACACAGATAGAACATCCATTTACTAGTGTTAAAATGTTCAAACAGTGAAAAAATAATATTCTATTAAAACAAATCCAAAATTAATATCCTTGTTTTTAATATGTACTAGGTAAGTACTCAAGTTTATGTATTTAAAGTCCTCGGATTTTTACCAGATAACGATAATATGTAAATGCCAATAAACAAATAAAGTAAACGCCCCGTCGATTGCATATACAAATAGTCTAATGAAGTGAACACCATAAAAATATATCTGTCAGTGTCATATTATAATATGTGATTATCAACCGAAATATTCCATTTTTTTTTCGTCAAGATCGTCGCTCACGCACGTGGGTATCAATACACTAGACCATAATGCGGCATAGGTACATCATCATTATTATAATGAATCGCGACGATTGCTGTTTGGCCGGCCTACGCGAAATAATGCTCAGTTTACGACTATTACCTAACCTATGATAGCGATATACCGAATCAGACGTAGAGTTGTCGACAGATGAGTCGAGTCAATAATCGTATAACATTCGTGTATTGCGATTTCTACATTGGTATCGGCTGATCTCAACTACCAAGTACATGCGGGTTATGCCTGCGGTCATGTCAAAGGCGCGAGACCCGTTGCTTTTTTATGGCCCGTGATTACCGAAATCAATAAAAAAAAAAACCTATACAATTTTCGTTTCGCATAAAAGATATACATTGGAGCGTAAGTCGTAGATGTGTGTTCAGGCCCGGCTCAAGTGATTTCATACACACCTAGGCCAACTTAAATTTTGCCGCCCCTTATACACGTAAATACTATATCAAACATTGATTTTTGAAATATACTTATAATTCTGAGTTCATTAGGTTGCGTGTCATTGGCAACTTATTGCTGCGGTCGACGGTCTATACCAAAGTCTTAAAACACACGTTTATATATTTTGTCCGATCATACTGACCAAAATTTATATTTTTATATTGATTTTTATTTCTCACTACACACTAGGTATTTAATATAAGTAGGTACTTTGAGTCTTTTTGAATTTTATCTAATACACACAAATGTTAAATGCCACCATAGGCGTGGGCCTATGTCGCCTACACCGCTTAAGCTGGACCTGAGTTGTTTGGTCCAATAAAATTTCTCACGAAATAGAAAAGTCAGTGCGGCAGAAAATAGAAAAGCCAAACAATGAACCGGATAATTTTGTTACCGATTGTGGGTTGCTGAGTGTGACATTGTGGGGTTGAGCATTTGAATTTTTATAGTAATTTCATTAAAATGTCGAGTGCAACAGTTAAACATATTTTCATATCAACATGTTTTTCGGTATGAGTTGTATGAGGTATAATCTATACAGGTATATCTCATCCCTGTGAATTTAAAGCAGATCGACACCACCGAAAACGTTGCCAATGTTTAACGTTAATACGCGAGATCGAAACCCAAAAGTAAAAGGCACCATCTGTTAAATGAAATAAAACTCATTTTTTGTGCGCTGTCTACAGCCGAGTAACACAAAGTCTGAAAGTCCGAACTTTTCAAAAATTTCACTCTTTAGAACAAATTTATATTTTTAATTCGGTCGTTTGCAAATAACATTTAGGTACAAAAAATATGATATTATATATCACTTAACACCTGTGAATAAATAAAATAATTAATAATTATTGTGTAGATTGTATCGCATAATGACGGCATAATTTAATGGTGAAATACCGAATCAAACATTTAATTATTGTTGATGGAATAAGAGTTAAATCAATAATCTTGTAACATATTCTCATATTGCGATGTACAGCTATACATCATTGGTACCAACTGATCTCGACTGCCAAGTGCAGGTGGGTGAGCCTATTTGATGTAAATAATTTTTTACTGAGTTTGGGTTGCTGGGTGTCCCTCGAGGGCGGGTGTTACATTATGGGGTTGAGCATTTATAAAAAATTATCATAATTTCATTAAAAAATAAAAAGTTTCGAATGTAACAGGTAAACATATTTTTATAATTCATGCAATATATTTTTCCGGGATGAGCGATGCAAGGTATAAGTGATTAAAAAGTTGAAAATTATGAAAATCTAATCATTTCTTATACTATTCATTTCTTATCAAATAAATCTCTTGCTATTATATACAGTATATATTTTAACCCATATAAATACATTTAAAACCATGTATTATTAGTTATCATCAGTTTTCCATTTTAATATTAATCTGTTAAACAAAATGTAGAAAATCCAAAATTCAAAAAGCTTTATATCGGTTATAAGTATGAACTCTTATAAATTATTAAAAAACAATTTGTATTTTTACTGCGGTATAAATGTTGGGTGCAAAACTTTTTCCTACATTTATTGATCTTCCATGTATTGTTATTTCTTGTTTGAGCAGTGTCGGCCTGGGCTATGAAAGGCCTAGGCAGGGTTTTTTTAGGGCCTCAATTTTTTTATCAAAATTTATCTAAGATTGGGTTGAAATTGTGAAAGTCATGTTTTGTGATATCTTACATACATATAAAATATATACATTATACATGAATATTTTTGTAGCATATTATTAATTAATGTATTATTGTTAAATACAAACTAACTTGACTTCATACATACACAACATATTATAGAAAATATATATTTAAAATTAAACTATTATTTTATTATTATAACAAATGTGTACATAATATTTCTTATTTATAAAATAGATGAATTTTATACAAGTTTGAATTACATACTCTTTATTAGGTATTAAAATTTACTTTTTCTTTTTTAATAAAATTACCTTAAATTCACTGATACACTATTTAAATAATTATATTCTACTAATTAACAGACTTGGTTAATTTTATAACAACGTTATATTGTATCTGTATGAGCGTTAACATATTATGAAAAATATGTAGTATTCAAAAATAGAACAAAAATAATTTACGAAAAATAATAAATACTCGTAATTTTAAACCATTATGATGCGATGAGAGAATTTAATGTTGCATGACAACAAAACACTTAGAGAATACTTGTATTCTAAAAACAAAATTATTCCTATAAACCGAAAGTATTCACATATTCAATGTTAATAAGTTTTTATCCTTTAAACTCTTTTTGCTCATTAATTGTATATATTTGTGCGAGATCCAATTTCCAAAATTTAATCGCACATGTATGTAATGACCTAAAGAGCCTTTAACAATACTTAGCACCCTGGGCTATTAAGTCCCCGTCCATCACTATTTGAGGTGCCTATGCTAGAATAAAAAAAAAAAGTGAGGGCCTCGGCAGCGTTCGCTGCCCCGCTGCCCTGGCCAGGCCGACACTGTGTTTGAGTAATTTCCAAAATGTTATACTAACTATTTTCTATTAGTTCGACAAATTACATCGTACCTAGTCTTAAGATAAGACCATGAGTCACAATTATTTATAACTTAAAACTATGTTCTGTTATCATGTAGCCTACAGGTTAGGTGTTTGATGTAGGTACATGTACGTACATATTTTAATTTTAGTTCATATATTCACTGCGATGTAATTCCTAATTAAATAATAAACGTTTAACTACAACATACACCAATCGTGCAACTTTAAAAATTAATTATATCAAGGAAAATACATGAAAGTAAATAATTAAGAATAAAATGTTGAAAACGTTCAGAAATTTCAACGAAACAAAAATGTCTTCAATATCACATATCATTTATAGGTACCTAAACAGATATTTTGATTTAAACAATCGGATCGGCACCTCTGTAAACTTTGCCCGCTTTCAACTCCGACGGACATATAATAATATTATTTCCGTGCAGTATGGGCGCAATGTTGCAGTATCTGCCTATACGCCACTGTCATGTCGCCCATCACCTGCAGTGTATATAAACTATTTTACGTGGGAATGTGTGGATTTGAATTGATAATAATAATAATAGTCAGAGAATCGTGCGCGCACCCTACGACGACGTGCGCCGCGGTTCTATGTTGTTATAGTAATATTACCGGGTATGCGGTATGTGGAGCTATCTCGAGCCGGCGTGGGTACCCGCGGGCCTGCAGCGCCGGCCGACCTCGAACGATTCCTCGGGGATTCGGTGTACGACAAAAGCGCACACAACAGCACAACAATGTATATAATATTATATAGGTAGTCGCAACTCGCGTTAATTCGTCGTAAAACAATTGTAACAATATTGTAATCGTGCCGTTTTCGGGCTGACGTCTACACAATGATAATAATAATAACGACAACACAGAATGCGCTCGGTAGCAGCCAGCAGGACACGTCGCCCGGTGGCGATCCTTTCCAAATTTCAGAACGGGAGCGTCGTGGAATTATATTATATCCTGCGCGCCAACTTAAACCACACAGGTATGACGTTATAATCGTAATATTATGTGTTTCAAGGTGTTCGGGCCTAAAGTCATCGTCGCCGCCGCCGCCCGCGCAAATATTATTATTCACTCGACGCGTATGTGTGTGCGTGTGTGTGTTATTGTTTCTTAACCTGTCAGACGCACACACACTCATACGAGCCGCATTGTGATACGAGCTCGGCGACACGGCGGCCGGGGTAGAGAGAGAGAGGACGGGACAAAAAAAATATCTTATAAATCACGATTAATAATATATTCCATCGGAGTGTATTGGTGTTACGGCAATATCGGTATGTGCGATACACTCGTACAGGTAGGTAGGTACGACTTTCGATATACATAATCGAACCGTGTTGGTATTATATTATTATTATTATTATTGTGCCCATTTCCGACCTTGAACCGTTGCACAAAATAAAAACCATATATACACACGTCATTATGTGTGTTGTACGCGATAATAGTAATATGTAATAATAAAATTGTAATATTATGTATAACGATTATTGCATAAAAAAAAAAAAAAAACAAACACACGCTCTCCCGCCCCCGCCGCGCCGTCCGCCCGCCGCCAAACTGGATGCCGCGGTATATGCGGTAACAACCGGATTCCATACAGATATACCTATATACCTAGTAATAACACTCGCAGAGCACGGTGCGTATCGCATATTATCGGTACCTGTTGAGTAGAGCAACGCTTAAACTTATTACTATTATACATAATATAATATACAAACATCATACAGTGTATAATTGCGCCCGAGCGGATGTTTGCCCGCGGCGGCGGCGGCGGCGGCGACCGAGGGGGGAAAAAGGGTAGTACACACGTCGACTTTCTATAAGCGCGGGCGAGATCATATTATTACTTTTATATTACTATTTAGATCGATTTATAATATTATTGTATTAAAGTTTCGTAAACGGCGATCGCGCTGCCGAGGCCTTGATCCGGTATTCCGTTGAACTATTGAACTCGGGCACACGCGCAAATAAATACGTCCGACACCGGCGGCGTTTCGTCACCGATACAGAAAATTAAAAAAATAAATAAATAAATAAAAAACCATACGAGTGTAATAATATTACTCACGTGTGTGTGTGTGTGTGTCCCCACACTGACGCTATAATATTATTATAATAATATGGGACTCTGGGTCGGGTCTCGGGCGAAACATTTTTCGACCTCCGCGGCTGTAATTATATTACAATGATACTATCGCCACCTATCGTCGTTGTGATTTTTTGTTTTATTTTCGCTTGTGTCTATACAGAGTGCTTGCGCAACCCGTCGGGTCGTGTGTGAGTAGTATGGATAAAAAACATACTCGTGTCTGCTCCGGCCGCCCGTCGTCGTCCTGCGACACGTTGAACCCTAGCCCTGCAGGAGGTATGTATAGCCTCGACAGCCAGTCGGTTTTGATTGGACAAATCCTTATCGGGAATAAATGAATAAATAACACATTAATGATAATTATTACGAGATACCGCCTTCGTCGTCGTTTTATAGGCAGGCAGGTACAACAAGTGTCGACGATTGATATTCCGATCGAATGAAAATCACGAACGTACCTATACACTCGTACTACAGTGTAGCTAATAAATCGAATAAAATACGCTGCGCACCGAGAAAGGATTCTGAGCTGAACTCGACACGACGGTTTAACCGATAATCGAGATCGATATTCATATAAAACAACGGCGTAATAAATTATTTTATTCGACGTTTTTTGCAAATTTTTCAGACGAATTCTGTGAATTTCCAAAGACGCGTAAAATTCAAAATATTTTTAACCACCTACTATCGATATAATAAAAGGCGAATTTTTAAAATTGATCAACCTATTTTTATGCTTAAATTATGCATGCATTAAAATTCTGATTTTTGGAATTTTTAAATACACTTGACGACAATATTTTTGAATATCTAATAGAGATTTTATTATACCTCTTATGGATGATATCGTGACAAAAAGGAATGCCCTTTTTCCACTTTTAATTGTTTGGTGGATATTTTTCTTGGGATATCTAAGTTGATGTACATATATCTAAATCAAAATTCACATAATGAGTTGAGTAAATATAATAATTACATTGTTTGAAAATTGTAGTAATTCGTGTTGATCTATCATAGAAATATTTTATAAAAATGATCCAAGTAAAAAAAAATTGTACATCTTAAATAGTATATATTATAGTTTATTTCTTTGTGATATGATTTTTAAGGATATTATCCTTAGTATAAAAATTTTAGTGACTCAAAAACTATTCATTAGAAATTTGATTTAAATACATAAAATTTTTCGAGAAAATAATTATCAGTAAAAATGTTGAGTTCTCATTTGAAAAATAGAAGTTTCAATTTTGTTTCGCCATAGAACCCGCAATTATGAAGTGCCAAAAATATCAGATATTTGGAAAAATGGTCTTTAGGTATACTTAAAAATTCTAAAAATCAGATTTTGAATATATTATGTACTATTTCAGAGAAAAATTCGGGTGGGAGGGGAGGGGTGATCATGCTTAGTAAATTACCTGGTATGGTAGTAGGATCCAAGGATAAATTGAATAACTACTCAGTAGTGAAAATTATCCGGCCAGAGAAAGTTATAATTTTTGGTAATAACCAAAATTCACGGCACCTCCATTACTGATAAAACGTTAAAATATGCGCTCATATAATTGGTAAAATTATGCTCTAAGACTAATGTAATGAAGTTGTAAACAGTTTTGACACTCGATTTCCCATAAATCGAAAATCTCTGGAATTTTTTTCTTGGCCCATAGATATGTTTTTGGATATTTGTTCCTAATAGATTATCGTAATGCTTTGTTTACTGTCATAAAAACGTAAATAAACAATGATTAATAAATTAAATTTCCAACCCTAAAACCAAAAACTAGTCTATGATTTTCTATTTTTCTTTGCAGAAGAAAACTATCTATGCTACTTACAAAAACAGAGTGTAACAGGAAGACCTGACAAATAAAATTACTTTTGTCGTAGTTAATATATACATATATATTTTTTTGTATAAGTTATTAAGAGACACGTGCGCTACACGTTAAGTATTTATTTTTATTTTTTAAATTTGATAACAATTTTTGTTGAAAAATTAAAACAGCCATTTTGTAAATCTGGATCTAATGGTAAAAGCATAATATATTTAAGTAAGAGACTAAGAAATTTGTGTCATCGGAGGACGCAGCACCAAAATTATGGGGAATTTGAAAATAATGGTTCTTAGATAGGTATACTTAAAAATACTAAAAATCAGAATTTGAATAAAACTAATGTACCTACTAATAAAGGAAAAAATGGAGGTGAGAGTGCTTAAAAGAACACCCTGTCTACAGAGAGTTACAGCTTAAAGTGTTTTTTGAAACTATTACAGTAATATAAATAACTTTTCACTTCGGTCGGAACATTAAATAATAATTTTTCCTTGTCGGGATGTTGTTTAACAGCCGCATCGAAGAACTCATTATTTATAACTTTATAAGCAGTGATAATATTAATTGATCCGATAAATCGTAATAATATTATTTAACGGAGATTGTAATAAAATTATAGAAAATAAATGACGTCTCGTTTCGATAAATCTTACTTAACTCGGTGGATCAATAATAGTAATAATATATTTTGACAACAATATATACCAATATGATTGTAATATAACGTGAAATAGAACGAATTCGTGCACCGTTCGTTAGTACGTTATTATAGGTACCTACTGCTTTTGTGGTCGCTGAGGATTTATGTACTCATTGAGGATTTATACACTCAATGATAAGACCTTCTCCAATTAGCCATTAAACATTTCTCGAAATGGAATTTAATCCTTTTTTGCACCACGAAGCACATAGTCGACGCACTTTATTACCGGCGGGATAGTCGTACGGCTGATTGGCCGTTCGAATGGACTCCAACCTACCTATATTACTGCTAAACTAAAATATTGTAATACTCTAGTCGGCAATACTATTGTACGTCTGCAGCCAAGACGACTGGTCGGCAACAGCAGTTCCTTTTAAAGGTACATAGGTCATCGATTGTTATTTAAAATCACTAATTCGGATCGTCATTCATCGACGATATTGCTGCGCATTCATCATTTACAAATAATAAGAATCCTGCACAGTTAAGACCATAATATATTATAACGTGTCTGGGCCGTTTGAGGTATATTCTAAATAATATACTACGCTTGCGACTCGACTGTAAATCTACGAGTTTTCACAAACACTATTATTGATCTGAATCTAGCTAGATACTATTGCATTTCAAATCGATTGCTTTTTGAACATAATACATAGTTATTCGAAATGATTCATCCGATTTCAGATGCATTTATTATTAATTTTTGTAGGTTTAGAACAATAATAATATGTTATAGGTACATATCAAATAAAAGAAAAACATGTCGAGTTTAATTAACTGTACCTCTACAGGTAGTCAACCCATCTGTAGTCAAATTGCTTTGTGCTGTCCGGTCAACATATTTGAGGAAACGTACTATCACCGTAAGCGATTATCTTAAAAATATAATGAATTCATGACATTTTATTACTTGGGAATACCTTCTATTAATTGGTATATAATTTGTTAGGATAAAATATTGTATTATTAACCATTATATTATAGCCATTTTAAATCGGATGAATCATTTTGAATAACTCTGTATAATAATAATTGAAAGACCTCAACTTTGACTGCTGGGCAATGTCTATAGTTAAATTCGACATTTGAACATGTGAGATATTGATTAAAAATTACCGCTTTTTAATTTGTTTTGGGTTTCACAACCAGTTTTATAGTTTAAATAAAAAAATAATTTATGGGTTTCGTCGTTATGCCCATATCAACACTATTGTATTGAGTTAAATCATTTTTGAATAAAAATTTAGTATATTGGTACATTCAAGATGTGACATCATATTATATAATCCTAAGTGAGAAACATTTGATCGACATCAATAATTAGACTAAAAGAAAAAATACGACAATAAGGCAAAACAGTCTAAATAATATTATTAAACGTATGTTGTACCAAGTCATTGTGTGCACCGATATACAATATAATTGTAAACATATATTTCGTTTTTCTTTTTTTATCAGGCAATCTGTTACAATAGCAGAACAATAAGCTTAATTAATATCAATATTAGTATACACGGGAAACACAGAGCAAATAATACACTTCCCAGTAGAGATACTTCGAGTCTTCGTCGATTGATAGTTGTAGCTAACTTCTTTGCACTATACTTGCATCTACGGATTACGTTTTTATTTTTTTTTGTATTTAGTGAGATTTTATTTTTATTTTTGTAACAATGAACTAAACAACTAGACATCTTAAGTTGAAAATAATTAATGAACTTCAAAAGTAATAATATTTAAATTTATAACAGTCGTGTAATTATTTTAATACATATTATACAAATAATAATACCTTCTTGTTTTTAATTCAATTATATACATTTTACAAAATTAGTTAGATCGTAAAATGTACAATGCGTATAACACGATTTTAATTTTGCTTAGTGCTAATAATAATTGTCTTATTTCGTGGATAATATAAATAACTAATAAATAGGTAGGTAGTAATTTGGTTAATTTCTAACAAACTTAATTAGTATGAGTAAACAACATTATACGAGTTAAGTCTGTAACAAAAATTGTTATTTAATGAAACATTGATACGAAAAAAAGTAGACAATTAGTAGTTAAAAAATGAAAAAACAAGTTTACTTGTCGTGCTGTGACCATTATTTAGGTACACAATATCGTGGAATGTAAAATAAAACATTATTGTAACAAGTAATTTATACCAACATTACATTAAATTATAGACAACATTTTTGTACCCAAAGCGTCAAAGACCTAAATATAAAATTTATCATTTTAAAACAATAAAACGGTGTTAACTCATCTTAAACGGGCGCAATTAAAGTAGAGCATTTAAACCTAGGTAAATGGAGAATGATGGCACACGCTCCAAAGTTGGCTAGATTTTAACAGCACACAAAAGTATTTCTTGGTTAAGTTTTGCAATTTTAATAACAATAACGATTTAAAATTAAATGTTTATTAGTTCTAAATTTAATAATGTACATACAGTTACTAGTATTATATAATTTTAAAAATATTATATGTCATTTCAAGCCATATTCAATATGATTTTTTTTATAAACTTATGAGCAACTTCGAATTGTGAACTTGATGTTCAAAATAGTTTAGCTCTCTTTTTGCCTCATTCAAAATTTTCATATTTTTTATTGTTTGACTTTTTTTTTTTTTAAATTTAAAGTATTTTATATAGTTTATACTATATTCACCTAATATGTGTATGAAATCAAAATTTTAATTAAAAAAAGTTCTCTTATTTAATATTATTTAGGTATTTAAGTTGTATTTTTAATATAATAAAATAAGATAATATTATAGTTTCTGATTAGTTATTGATACTCACAACTAGAAATATAACTTAAAAGTTTGAACATTTTCAACTTTTTTTAAAATGTGATTTTGAATGTATTTTCCTTAATATCATCAATTTCCGATGTCGATTTGTTGATATGTTAGTTAAATGTTTATTATTTAGTTGGAAATCATTGTGAATACGAACTATTAATAAAATATAAAAGAAAAATCAATAAAAGTGGTAAACGTTTATACATTTGACAACATTGATACTGAATTAAAAAATTTAAATATTATAATAGTTATAATAGTTGATAAAAATGGAAATTTACTATGGCAATAAATGTATTAGTGTTTTCGATTTTCTAAGTTATGTTTAGTAGAATAATATTAAAATAGGTAAATATAAATACGATTGATTGCTCAGTTTTAAATATATCTGTGTAGGTCAAGTATATTATAACTATTAACTATATAATATCAAGTGATTTATTTGATAAGAAATCATAGTATTTTCATAATTATCAACTTTTTGAAAATGCTCTCAAAAAAGAAATGTTGTGAAAATTGATGACATCACAGTTGACAAAGCATATTATTAAAAAAAAAAGAGTTTACTTACCTGTTTAATGTAGAGATATCCACTTGGTTCGTTATAACTTATTAGCATATTTACTGTTGAAAATATTACGAATAATATTCCTTGCACATATCGTATACAGGACGATTCACAAAGCATGCTCAGCTCCTTTTTTCCTTCAATAATTCAGTCATTCAGAATGTGATTTTTGGAATTTTTAAGTATATTTAAAGACAATATTTTCAAATTCTTTAAATTTTTTGTACTACTTACTTAAGGAGTGTCCTGTTGAGATATAAACTTCTGTTTTTCAATTTAGACCCCCCCCCCATCCTCTCTGAACTGTAAGTGCTTCAGTGGATAATTTTTCTACAAAATTTAACGTAACTGAATCAAAAATCGTACGAGTAGTTTTAAAGTCATTTAACTTTGTGTTTTAAGGATAAAATATCCATGATGGTAATAATGTTGAAAAAAAATATCCACTAAACAATTTGTAGTAAAAAAGAACCTCCTTTTTCACTTGAAAAACCTATCGCCGCAGGAGTCACTCCTTAACTAATACAAAAAAAAAATGTCAACATTTGAAATATTGTTTCTGAATAGGTACCTATATATATTTAAAAACTCCAAAAATCAGAATTTGAATAAATTCATTATTAAAGGAAAACAATGGTTGTGAGTACGATTTGTGAATCACCCTGTATAATAACGATTTAATAGCGACATTATTATTATTATTGCAGTGATTGTTAATTTATTGTACAACAATGCATAATGTTATTTTATTATATTATTGGAGACGTCTTGTTTAAAAACCAACTGCATTGTTTTACGCGAAACGTGCATATTTCGGGATTTCACTATAATAATAGAGATGTGCATATACTTGGGACATTAAATCAATACCAGAAGAAATATGTGTGCACATTATTATATTTTATATTGTTCGACCCCAGCCGAATATTGCCCGTCCAAACCGTTACAGATTACCCGGCTGCAGTTTAAATTAAACTAATTGTGTATTAAGGACATTCCCCTTGTGCCGAAACGCTAATAGCGCCGATAAAAGCACAATGGCATTTTTGTATTTCGGCCGGAACGCGCACGTTTAAAAATGTGAAAGAAAAATAGATTCCGGCAACTTTTTGATAAACATTTGCTCCTTTGAATACAAACAATTGTGTCGATTCATTGGGTTCGAACTTGGCAACAATTCCATAAAAATGGCATGCCTGAATAGTCTTTCTCTCGGGGCATTTTATTGTTTTTTTGCCAGATTTCTTCCGACAGAGAAAGGAACTTAACGATATTACCCATCACATCATATATTATAAAAGCTTTTATCGTTACCGATATATGGCTAAAAAGTATTTTGTGTTTTTGTTTTTGTTTTATTTTTTTAGTATTCGACAACCAGCACGCAAAAACTGACGCCTTTTGAAAATCGATTTGTACAAAAAATTATATTTCCGCGAATCTTATAACAATTTTCAAAGGCATGGTAGTGCTACGAAGTGCAGGTATATATACCTATAGGTACCAACGGTATAAAAACAGATGGTTGGCGTGTAATTCTGCGACGAGAGCCCCTAATATAAACAAATATTGCATTTCATTTTTTTCCGACGGAATTAAACAAACCGAGGTAAGTGAAAAAGATTTAAGTTAAAAAATGAGGTTGTTTTCGGTATAAAGTTGTTGCCATGGGGTAAAGCGTGATTCGGGTGTTGACATCGAAACTGTTATGAGAATATTGGTAAACTATCAGTTATGTCCAATATACATTTTTGTCCAATATCGTTTTGTCCATAACTTTTAAGTCCAATGTATAATATTACAAGTCTGGGCATAAACGAGTTAAAAAGTTAGAGTTAAGTTAGTATTACATTTTTAAATTTAATCTCTAATAACTTAATTTTTAATTTAACTGATTTGTATTGCTTCGAACATGATAAATAACGAGCTACTTTTAATCAAACTCAAACCACGTAAATTTGTAAATAATCAAATAATACGTTTATATAATGAAGTATTATTAATGATACTTATTGCACAAACATTTACTTTTTATTATTTTAAATCATATTATTTGATATTCATAATGCACTAAAAACAAAAAAAAAAAAAATAATAACTTAACTTAAGTTTGCAAGTTAATACTTAATTGTAGGATTCCATATAACTTAATTGAGTTAAAAAAAAAAATTAGGATAACTATTATCTTAAAAATTCTGAAAATTATTTATACCAACTCGGTTAAAAATTATCATTAACCTACCCAGGCTTGTATATATGTTACCACGTGTATCAGTATATGTATAATGAAATGAAATAAAGAGTGAGTAAATATGCCAGTTGTTTAAAGAATAGTTTTATTTTGTACTCTGAAAATATATACTAGAAAAAGTGATCAAATACTATTGGAATACCTATATATTTATTTTTCCCCTCTAATATTTTTCAGTTTGGAAATGGATGGAATTTAACTATTAGGTCAATCGTATTTTATTCAAAAATAAAAACCATTCTTCATAACAATCATAACTTATAAGACTTATTATTTAATAAATAATTTGTTTTGTTACAAATATAAACTATTATTAAACAAAATAAGTATGAATAAAAAAATATAAAAAATTTTTTTCAGAATACGTATTCGAATAATTTATTCAGAAAGTATTTAAAATAGTATTCGAATACTTTGCAAGACTGATAAATGCCAGCTAGTGTATTTTCTAGCGTTCATAACTTATAATCATAAAACAGTTTTGATTTCTTTCCGCGTCGATTCAAATACGCACATTGCGTATTCCTATACCTATATATATATATATATATATATATATATAACATTATATTTGTCTGTAAATACTATTTATATACATATATTTATATACTATTCTATACGATATTTTACTCTATACTATTGTTCTCTTATTTATATTTTTAAGAACTGAACTCCCAGCACAAGCTTTGCTTACCGGAATATTTTACACATGAAGAACATTTTGATGTTAAAAAATTGTTGATGTGTTATTAAACTTATTATTATTATTTATTATTATAAAAATCGCAGCTGGCGCAATAGTTGCTATGTTATTCTATGGCTAACTATACCTATGACAACCACGGCGAAAAATAACAGAAGTAAATAAAAAAGCAAACATTTTAATTTATATTATTATACTTTAGATTGTTTCATGTTTGAATGTAAAATTAACTTTATACTTGATTAAAAATTAATTCTTAGTTGGACGACCAATGACGAGAAGCCACAGACAGACGACAAAGAGATGCCGCGGCCAACCGAAGACGCCGTGGCTGACAATGAGACGCCACGGCCGACCAATGATGCCGCGGCCGACGAGGAAATGCCGCGGCCGATAGAAGAATGCCACAGCTGCAAAGAGACGCCGCGGCCGACGAGGAGACGCCACGGCCGACCAATAGAGCCGTGGCTGAAAAGGAGACGCCGCGGCCGACGAGAAGATGCCGCGGCCAATGATGAAACGCCACTGCCGATAAGAGAGTGCCGCGGACGACAAAGAGATGCCGCGGCCGATGGAAAACGCCGTGGCTGACAATGGGACGTCACGACCGACCAATGATGCTGCGGCCGATAAGGAATGTCGCAGCTTACAAGGAGACGCCGTGGCCGACAAGGAAATGCCGCGGCCGACGAGGAAATGCCGTGGCCGACGAGAAGATGCTGCGGCCGACAGGAGAATGCCGCGGCCAACAAAGAGATGCCGCGGCCGATGGAAAACGCCGTGGCTGACAATGGGACGTCACGACCGACCAATGATGCTGCGGCCGATAAGGAATGTCGCAGCTGAAAAAGAGAAGCCGTGGCCGACGAGGAAATGCCGCGGACGACAAAGGGATTCCGCGGCCGACTAGAAGATGCTGCGGTCGATAGGAGAATGCCACAGCTGATAAGGAGACGCTGTGGCCAACGAGGAGACTCCACGGCCGACCAATAGAGCCGTGGCTGAAAAGGAGACGCCGCGGCCAATAATGCTGCGGCCGATAAGGAATGTCGTAGCTGACGAGGAGACGCCGCGGCCGACAAGGAAATGCCGCGGACGACAAAGAGATGCCGCGGCTAATGATTCTGCGACTGATAAGGAATGTCGCAGCTGACAAGAAGATGCCGTGGCCGATAATTAAAAGCCATGGCCGACCGATGGTTGAAAAGGAATGTCGCGGCCGGTGAGGAAACGACCGAGGACTACGAGCTAGTTTTAATAGAATAGTACTAAAATTATAATGTTATATTTGACTAGTTTTAATAAATTTTTTCCTTTACAATAATATTGACACTAGAAAAATTTTCATACACATTTTAACATACTTCATATTAATGGTAAAAGCAAAATATGCTTACCTAGACGATAGGTGATCTTTATACCTATTAATAATCTATTAACATTTGTGCTATAAAACGTTAATAATAATGTATTTAAAACTCATGAGGATTTAGCAGTAAATAATAATACACAGTCCACCACAACGTAAATCGATAGTGTTTTTTTATGTGACCAAAAAAAAAAAAAATTGCTAAAAATTATTCATTAGCATTTGCTGATTTGTGTGTGGTGTGTCTTAATGCGGATCGTCTAACAATATTATGGGAAAAAAAATAATTTATAAAGAATTAATGTTATTAGTAATAACATTGTGAAAAACTTTTATAGTACCGAAGTTTATTGTTGTAATATATAAGTGGTTTTATTATCGATAACGAGTATTAACACACTATTACACACTGTACTCTCCACATCACTGTCATTTAATTTAACGATTAAGATAACTCGAGGTATCGAAGATTATTCTCTATACTATCTCTATAATTGAAATATTGAATAATATGATATTATTTCTGTTATAAATTCAAAACTTTTATCGAGAACATCTAGTGTAAATGAAAATGTATAAAAATATTACCTAGATTTCAAAAAAGTATAACAAATGCCCGTAAAATTGAAAAAATGACCTAAAAATGCTAAAAAATGACCCTAAATTCTTAAAAGTACAAAAAATGCAAAAAAAAAAGCAAAATAAAAACTTTAAATTTGGACTCGTATATGACCAAATCACATTTTGTGCTTGAAAAGCTATGTCCTGTAAATCCTAAAAAAAAATGCAAGATCCTATACTATCCTAGCCCTAGTTATGACTTACGAATGGCGTTTTGGAAAAAAAATTGTCGGTAAACATATACCTATACTTTAAAAGCATACAATTGGTGGTATTTCCCTATAATAACAATAGTTAGACGGAGCCCTAAAAAACAAGAGGTGCTAAATTTGAACTTGGTGTTGCTTAGGACCGTTTTGCTTTGCGCTAATGAGTATAACTAAAAAATATGAACCTTCGTAACTCATATAACCCGGCTACTTAAAAATCAATCACTCTCGAAGAATGTAAGTAGTAATTACTAAAATAAATAGGTACTAACAATGGACACTAATTTA
This sequence comes from Myzus persicae, assembly GCF_001856785.1. Classification (NCBI taxonomy): domain Eukaryota; kingdom Metazoa; phylum Arthropoda; class Insecta; order Hemiptera; family Aphididae; genus Myzus; species Myzus persicae. The sequence continues at coordinate 298,614 of NW_019102226.1, read as the reverse complement.
AGCACAGTGGTCGGTACAATATTGTATTAGTGCTAATTTTTTATAGTTTACGTGGACGAAATAAAAAATATATTGAAAATCATGATATTATTTTAGAAGCGTTCTTTGAGAAACAATTGAAATCTGTAAATTAAAATGATTATTACAACGTATGTGCATGGCTTAAGACAACAACAAAATTAATTTCATCTGGCAAACGAAAAATAATATTATTTCTACACATTTTTCACAAATTTCAATTTAATTTTTGTACAGTTACCTATTCATCTCCCGGTAACACTTCTGAGATGACATTTGGGCCAAAACTTATACTTTGAACAGTGAGACATGATCAGAATTGAAACCAGCATCAAATACTGTTTCTTTTTTGCTATGTAAAATAATATTTTAATTATTTACCTTTAGTCAAATTGTTATTATATTTTAGGAAGTAATAAGAGTAACAAATAACTTGAGACTGCTATTTCTGCGATTAAGAGGATGTCGGAGAACTGTTTGTTTTCTCGCACTAGCCCACAAGCAACATCGACTAAACACAATTACGCATAATAATTTTTTTTATGGTTGTGAGTAATCTTACCAATTACTAAAACGATAGAGAATCGTATTTTTGAGGGTATGACATATTGATTTGTTTAAATATTTTCTCAAAACCATTATACATAATTTAAATTCAAGCCACGTTAATTTGTAAATAATCAAATAATAAATACAATAAATTATTATTGATGATGCATATCACATAAACATTTAATTGCTGCTATTTTGAAGTATTTCAAACCATAATAAAAAAATAATAATAAGTTGACTAAATTTAAAAAAAAATAGGATAACCATTATAACTTTTACCTTTTAAAAATATTTTCTATGAACTTAACTTGACTCAATTAAAAATTATCATTAACTTTCCTAGACTCGTTATTTTATAAGGATATGTTTTAAGAAAACCATATGAATGAAGAACAACTCATTTATAAAGAATCATCATTTTTTAGTGATAAGCCAATGCTCTAAGACATACACTGAGTTCGTTAATGTCAAGCTGTACAGTTCTGCAGAATTTTTTGAGTTCTTGATTAAATGTATTTATTATTTTTATTTTTATTTTTTTTTTTATGTATATATTTTACTATCAGCAAATGAGTAACCGACAGGAAACACATTATTTTCAAGTAAATTCATTGTATATAGTGGACATCAAAATGCATTGTTAATAAGTAGGTAATAATTTGTCCTTTTTAGATCTAATTACTGGTAATCCTTCTTGGAATCATATGTAATTATTGGTAGGTTTTTAAGTAAAAAATGTAATTAAAAAAATAAATAAATATTAATTAAGAATAATGGTTTCAAATGAAAAAGCCCGGCTTCGATGAAATTTATAGTTAAAACCATTGTGATAATTAAATAATACATTTTTAAATTAAGTATTTTGGACAGCATGGATTGGAAACAAAACGTTTATTGGAGTAAGAAAATTGGTGGAAAAATATATTCAACTAATTACCATACAGTCTGTCCTTAACTTTATGGGACAAAATTCAGTCGTGACTATAAAATCTCACTGCAGGACTAACATTTTTGGACTAAACATTTTCTGGTCCCTATGAATTGGGCCAACATTCTGCTAACCATCGAGACGTTTGACATTAATTGACTTTACTACTTTAATGATACTATTGGTTGAACAATTCCGATTGTCCTAAGTGCACCTATATTCAAATATATTATTATTAATGTTATATTTCATATTTAATTTGTTCACAGATTACGCTTAATAATAAACTATAATATTGGTATCTGTATATATTGGGAATCGGTTCAATCACATTGGCTGGAAAGAATGTTGTTAGTTAACAAATACGCCGATTTTAAGTCCGCATACAAAATTAAAACAGAAATAGCTCTCATCATAATAATATAATCCGTGTCGAAAAAAAGTATGGTTTTGACTTAAATTGTTTTTCCAGGAAAACATGTATTATTCACAGTGCACGTTCGTGCATTATATAATGCAGAAAATAATACATCGTTGTAAAAAAAAAATAGTACACAGACGACGTAACTGCAGCAGTTTGTAAAACAAACCACATGGTTCACCAGCTCACTCTCATTTGTTTTTTCAATAATTAAAATTCCGATTTTCAGGATTTTTCGGTATCCACTCGCAGATCATCATATTTTCAAATTATTGGATATTTTTGTCAATTAATGAATTTTTGGATTGACATTTTTCCCCGATATTAGGATCTCCTTTTTATTGTAAATTGTTAAGTAGATGCTTTTTTTTTCAATTTTAATGTGTATTAATCAAAATGTTAACGAGACGGTTTTGAGTAGTGATGTGCCAAAAATAATATTATGGTTTATCGTCAATGATTTGGCTCGCGAATTTGGTTATCCGCTTAAAATACACGGCAGCTAATAAGTGATATCTCGAATTTAAAATTATTTTAACGAAAGTAATAATAATAATATCGTTAATATACTAAAGTTTTATAATTTCTTCAACAATTTCCAAGTAAAATGAGTATCGCATCTATAATACTATTTGTACGTAAAACTATTCAGGACTCAGTACTTACATAGAGTTTAATAACTTAAAAACTAAACTCGTTTGAATTTCGATATATATCCGTTAAAATGTTCGAAAAATATGCGCTGTTGTTACTTGAAAAAAATATACCACCACAGAACTACACTCGTCTTTAAACGGTATCAGTATTAACTATTTGAAAATATGGTTTATAATAAAAAATTATGAGTACTGATAGTTCCAAAATTTGAATTAAATATCCATTGTTAAAAAGGTAGATGCCCTGGCTAAGAGCCGCGGGCTTAGTAAAGCATTTTGCAGTCTATGGACATTTTTGGAACACAACTATTTTTTTAATTTGTGTTCATCGGCTTACAGTAAAAAAAGTTGTTCTGGTCTGAAATAAAATACTAGTATCACCACGGAATATTTTTTAAATGGAGTAAATATTTGTAAATGTGGTCCACAATGAATTGTGCTTATAATTACAAAAATCGGAATTTGAATAAAACATGTATTATAATAAGCCCCGGGCGAAGAGCCACATGCTCAGTGATGGTCACACTACAGTCTACGGAGGGATTGAATTTTTAAAATTTGTTTTCAAATTTAAATTTAAAAAGAAAAACGTAGTCGTAATAATCTGGACGGACATCTCGCTGTTTTATCCGAACGTTCATCGCGGCGTTGGATCCACGACGACGACGACGACGTCTAGGACCGTGGTAGTGGTTAGGCCAGATTTTTGTGGAAGTCGTGCGTTATGGTGTAAAAAACGTCGAGAATATTCTATAATATCAAAATAACATGTACCTACGACCCGGACAAGGTTTATCGCCGTGGGATAACTGCAATTATTATTACACCGATATTGCAATGCCATATATAATAATAATAATAATAATAAAATATCATCATAATAGGTATAATGTCTGTATAATGTATATTATAGACTATTTGCATTATTGTGCACATAATACGGCGAGTAATAGCTGCGCACTCGAGTGGAAAATCTCGTCGAATGATAAACAAATCGTTCACTCATTTAAACCGTGACAAATGTGATTCAATAGACGTCGTTATGTCAGAGCACCGGCGTATTTATATGTATAAAAAACACTGTAATTGTAGTATATACGAGTGGATGTAAAATAGGTATTATGTTTTCTCGGAATCGATTTTTTTTTTTTTTAGTGCCGCTATATAATTGTAGACTCGATATAGGTACTACGCCGAGTGATTATCTTATCGTTGAACTCTTATTGTTTCAAAAAGCATTAACGTTTTTGAAAATAATTTTTTTTGCATGGTTTCCAGTTAAAAAACAGCATTTTTTTTTATTAAATATACATATTTTTTATCCTCACTATTTTTTTTTTAAATTTGTCGAATGACAGCATAATGTACAGTTATAATTTCATAGTCCAAAGCCGAGTGGAGTGTTACCCCCACAAAATTTTTGTCCACTACTCCTTTCATCTATAAACTCTAAATACTCATAAATTACTCGTTATAAATTCGAATTTTATGTATTCTGCTTCCGAAGATTAAATGAAAACTTTGTACTATAATGTTGTCATTTACAAAATAAACAACTTAAAAAATTATAAAGGTAAAAATATTGTTATTTTGTTGTTACTTGATACGATATTTTGAAAAAAATTAACACTTTCCGAGTAATGAATGTTGTATTTTAAATAAACTGCCAGATATAGGTATGCAGGTAAGTAGTATTGTTTAAGGCCACAAGCTGTAGGATTTGTAGTTTTAAACATTTTATTTTAAACATAATTTTATTTGGACAATTAAAACTAAATGTCGTGTATTAAAAACAAAATGTTTAAAACCGTTAAATATAAAAACAAAATGTCTGAGGCTATTAAAATATTGACAAAATGTTTTCAATACCTAAATCATAACTTAAATTTATTTATTTTTCTATTAATAATTTAAATGGTTGGGTAATAAGAAGTAGCCAACTAATAATTACCTCGGTACTTATAGATTGAACAATTTTAAAAATATAAAAATGCACACTACGTAAATACTTGAAAATAGAAAAATGAATTGTTTAATATCTAATTTGGCTTTGTACATAAAATAGTTCATTTTCAAAACATAACCATACTAAATAATTTAATAATTGGATTAGATTATATAGGATATATTTTTGAGTAAATCATATTATTGTTATTATTATTATTATTATTACTATTGAATGTTTCGATTGACTTTTTTAATAGGTAACTGTTGATTGAAAATATGATGAAAACAAACATTTCGTTTGTCTTAGGTACCAACGTTTAAAACAATAAAAAATCGGAAAAATGATTTCGATTAAAACAAAAAAAAAAAACAACTTTTTTGTTTAATTTGTCCTTACCCTGGCCCACGTCAAGTTGTTTATGGAAGCTCGTAAAACGATTTTTCTGTATCGAACAGATATTGTCAATATTTACAACGATAAAATCGGCAGTTATCGTTAAAAACGAGGATATATTTTAAGGAGAAAGAAATGAATATTTGATTTCATTATTATCTGTATTATTATATTATTATTTTTTAAACGAATAATCGATATTGCGTGCAATAATATTATTATATATATTAATACTCGCGTATAAATGGGAAATATGGGCAGGTGCTCCTGCTATCTAATGGATCGAATTTCCGCGAGCAAAAAAAAAAAAATCGTTTTATTAATAAAAAAGCAGATTGATTTTTCCGGTTGGGTGACCCTTGCAGGTTACCGGAGGCTATGTTTGAAATTAACCAATACCGCGTTAAAACCTCACCTCATTCGTGACGAATATAATAATAATAATTTCAAGTTCGTTTTCCAACGCGAATACATTATAAAAAATATGTACGAGTATACGACGAGAATTCCTCCTACATGACTGTATTTTTTGCAATACATTAAGCCGCGATAATGTTTCCAGTTAAAAATCCAACCTTCGCGAGATTATCAATAAAACACAAAGCAAACACCTATTACAATATAATTCTATAATATTATAGTCTTAAGCGTGTACGAAGAATAACCATTTTTAATATTATATTGAGGAAAACGCCGAGATGACGTTCTGGTGCAACTACAGCCTAGTTGGGAGCCTTCGAAGGCGATCGAATATTAAAAAATAGAATATTATATTGTAACATCGATTTCAACTAACTGCGGCGCAAAATAATTTATTGGAGACGGTTTCAAAAAGTTCGTTATTCGAGTGTAGATTACTGAAATTAGGGTAGAAAACCAAATTCAAATTGTTCGCATCATTGTATTACACATACTTACAACACCGAACTCCTGCTGCATATATTTTTTGTTATTCGATGAATAATTTTTAAAATATCGAGCAAAGCTATGACACATTCTAGTGTACCTAGTTGGAAGCCCTCGAGGAAATCGAATGTCACGAAACGTATAATATTATACTCATTTATTGTTTTTCGAGAAACTGCAAACTGTTATAATTATAGAGTTAGAAACGTTTTCGGCAGATTATAGTGAAACTATTGTTGGAAACCAAATTCGATTTCGTTTCATTGTATAAAACGTCGAGAATTCGAGAGAATTAATAATTACTACCTTACGAGAATGTCATCATTACTTATTAGGGATGTAGTTTATTATTCTGAAAGGTCTACACAAGATATAAAAATGCAAACGATAAACAATCATTTTTCCACTATCAATCGTCCTCCATAATTGTGGTCCATTAATAGTGAAACGGACAAAATAGGTGTTATAATATGTACAGTGTACACGTTCCAGATACTCAGGTCTCAGACACGTATACAGGGGGGGGGGGTCACCCCCCGAAAATTAATAGTTGTGTAATTTATTTATATCAATCATCGATAGCTACAATAACTGGTGGTCGGTGGCAATTTGTTTATGAACCAATTTTTTTTTTGAGTACGTGCCTCCAGATACTGATGGTTGGTGGATTTCGTCGCTAGATAAAACACAAACAAAAAAATCTGTAATCCTTTATAATTTATTTTGTGTACACGAAGAATAATTGTTTAAACATTGAATAAAAGACTAGAAATGATGATGCAGTTGTAGCACATCCTCTTGAAAATCGAGTGCCCAAATGTATATTATATAATACACAGAAGAACTGCAAAAATGTATAGGTTAGAATAAAAATATATAAGAGTCAGTTGAATTAGTTTCGAAACGTTTTCGACTTTCGTCTAACTGCAAATTTTATACTGAAGCTAGTGTGGAAAACCAAATTTATTTTGGTTTAATTGTGTGAAACGACGAATTCGGGAGATTTAATTGAGACCTTACGAGGACTTTTATAAAATTCAAAACGATAAACACAGTTTTCCACTATCAATCATCCTCCATAATTGTGGTCTATTAATAGTGACTTATGTATAATGGTATTTGATACCGATGGTTTGACTCTTTCTCGGGATTATCAATAAAACACACAACAATGACCTGTAAACCTGTATTGTAAATCCAAAGGATAGTTTTTAAAATATTGAGGAAAACGACGAGATGTCCTACGGGTCCACTTAGTTGGAAACCCACGAAAAAATCGAATATAATAAATACGACTTATTATAATATACAAGTACAGTTGTTATTTTTCGAAAAACTCCAAACCGTCATGATTCGAGTCGGTTTCAAAACGTTATTACGTTTATCTAATACTGATTGAAAACTATACTGAAACTAGCGTGGAAAACCAAATTTATTTTGGTTTCATTGCGTGAAACGGCGGATTCGAGAGATCGAACCCGTCGCTAGGACGTCAATGAAATCCAAAACGATAAACAAATTTTTCCACCGTCAATCGTCCTCTCTCCCCCCCCCCCTTATATATTATTTCGTCCATTTAACGGTGACACGGATAATGGTTATTATATCATTATAATGTACGCGCTCCAGATACACACATGTTATTATCATCATTATTACACGTGCGTGGTAGACCGCTTCGGGGACCTTCGGCACATTTTTTCAGTTCATCGAGATTTCAATGGGCAAGTCGCATGGTATTATTATGATAAAACGCACACACATAATATCGTACTGGTGCACGCCTATCGTCGGTATACTCGTGCCAGGTTATTGTAATGGACAACCGATGCGAAATCGACAAGGTGGTTGATATTTCGCGAGTGCAGTAATAATATTACTATTATTACTGTCGGTATTATTGCGGTAGATAGGTAAAATGATAATCGCGCGAAAGGCGTGGCTATCAATGGTCGCCATAAAAGGGGTTATTTTTTTTTCTCCTAGCGAAATTACGGAAACAATTCCGTTTACGACTATTATTGTCTGATCATATACATTACGTCTGAGTAGATAATTATACAGAACACACTTGTGCGCCTATGCGTGTGCATACTATTAGATAGTAATAATATTATCTTATCCGTAATAATCTCTGCACTTGAGGCCGATCACGTGTAACAAAATGTTGGTAATTACCGGTATTTTGTCGGTCAAACGTTTCTCTAAAGGTCTCCTCTCTGAATCTTCAATTCGTAATAAACAGGGTAACTTTTTTAAGCATGATCGCCCCCTCATTTTTCTTTTTAATGAGATACGTTTATTCAAATTCTGATTTTCTAATTAAGATAGACCTAATAAATACCATATTTTCAAATTTCTTATATTTCTTTTTCTTATACCATTTAAAGAGCATCCTGTGGTGATACAAACTTCTATTATTCAAACGAGAACCCCCCCCCCCCTTCTTACTAGGTAACAATTATTTAGAGGATGAATTTTTTTTTAAATGTCGATGTATCTTAATTCTTAATTCTAATGAGTAGTTTTTGAGTTATTAAAATGTTTATAGTTTTGTACTAAAGATAATAATTCTTAAAAATGGTTTTATAAAAATAAGACTAAATGTAATATAATATGAAGTATTTATCATACTTGGATCATATTTAAAAATTATTTATATGGATAAATCAATAGTAATTGCTAACTTTTTCAAATCGTCTAGGCTCCCTATCTATTTAACACATTACTATAGACATATTATCCTTAAAACACAAAGTTACATAGCTCAAACGCTACTAATTTGAATTACGATTTAGGCATATTAAAATTTTCAAAAAAAAATATCTTCTTAATAATTAAAAATGAAAAAAGGAGGTTACCATTTGAAAAAACTGAAGTTTTGACGTCCCCTACGAAGAAGGACATACGTAACTCAATTTTTATCATTTTTCAGTTTATCCATTTATCTTGTTGCGTTTTTTCGCTTGTTTTCTCACGAAGACGGCAGTATCGCTAATCTGCAAATGAGCTTAGAAATTGAATAGTTTATAAACTCCCGACATTGTCTTTTCCACCGAAAACAGACGTACCTTTAGATACGGCCCTTTAAAATAGTAATAATTTACTATGAATTTATATCAAATTATTTTTTTCCGTTTAAAAAGAACGTAACCCGAGTTACGTTTTATCTTTAAACAGTTCTCCTGAATAATGACAAAAAGTAAATTACTTCCTTCTTCGTAGTTTGCGCCGGACTTTGTATTGTCACAGGATGCAGAGAGGTACAAGAAATGTCAATGATTTCAAAAATTTTCCTCATTTCTCAAGTGTATTGAAAAATTCAAAAAATCTGAATTTTAATGCATGCGTAATTCAAGCATACACATAGGACGAGCAGGACTAAAAAAATCACCCTGTATCGTATAACATTATACTGACACACTTAGACGAACCAGCGAATAATTGAATAATATTGTGAATTCTATTCGAAGGTGACGCAGTTTTCGATCGAAGAAGAATAGCTGTTGCCGAAGGTGTGGTCGTATATTATATTCGCATACATTCAATCGTTATTTTCGCTAACAGCCATCATAAATATATATATATACATAGTAAATAACTAGTTCATAAACTGTATCGATAACCATGAGTTATAAACAATTCCAACACGTCAACGAGAATTGTTTATTTATTCAGACGGGAAATTTCCATCGTTAATTAATTACACTGCAGCAGTTCATTTATAACTAGATTCCTATGCAGGTGGACATTTTTGACTTGAAAACGTCGTCACGATATTGTTGGTTTTGCCAAAGTTAGACATGTGGTAAAATGTAATATGACACCTTAATTTCAGTGACAACTATAGGGCTGAGAATTTGAAACTGCAATGGACCGATAGAATTTAGAAAAAACTAAAAAAAAATAGTTTAAATTTAAAAAATGTTTTACATAAAAATGTAGGTACCTAGATATTATAATCTCGATTATTATTAACTATAATTTGGTCGATTTCATATTGGTCTTATTGATATTCTAATGTACCTACAATTTGGCCAATATTTTATTGATTTGATTGATTTTCTGGTGCTGAATTTGTTTTGTTTGTGTTCAATGATCATTCTATTATATTGGGTATTCAGCTAGATTTATTCACAGAGGATGCTCACATCTATTTTTTCCTTGAATAAATTATTTATTTAAATTTTGATTTTTGGAATTTGTAAATATAGGTACATAAACACTATACTCGTATTTCAAATTCTTGAGGTTTTTTGTGTTTCGTCAAAGGAGTGTCATGTGTTTTTTTAAATAAAAACCTCTTCGCTCCCTTATTACTATTAATTGTTGATTGGATAATTTTTTTGGACTTTTTGATGCACCTAATTCAAAATTGGAACAAGCAGTTTTATTATTTATTAAAATGTTTATATTTCGGATAATGACCTTTAATAACGGTTATAAAAAAATGTGAAACAGACGTAATTTTGTATTTAGTATTTATTGTGGACAATTGTACAAATGATATAAATGTTAATAAATTATTATAAGTTAATTCAATTTTCAAATCACCTTAGTCCCTCCATCTTCCAAAAACTAATTTTTATATTACCCATTATATCCATTATCAAAGTCTAATATATAATCCTTAGTACACAAAAATAATGACTTAAAAACAATTTGTTCGAATTTTGAATTTGATGCGTCTACACTTTTAGGAAAATAAAATAATTTACAATAGAAGGGGAGAGGGGATTTTCTTGGTTGAAAACAATAAGTTTGTATCTCTACAGGACACTCAAAGTAGTACATCGTTCTCAATAATTTGAAAATATGGTTTTTTAAGTTTGTTTAAAAATTCCAGAAATCAGTTTATGAATAATATTGAAGAATACACGGACGCATTTCGAGTCACATGACCGTGTATATTATATTTCATATAAAAATAGACAATGAGTCGATTCTTAGTTCTCACCGCGTATAAACCCGTGAGTATGAACCATCGGTGATTAATCAAGACGACCTTGTTACCAGGAACAAACATTTTCGAGCAAGTGCTTAAATTACAAAGGGTCTTAGAATTGAGCTGGTTGCAATATATAACTTAACTACCTTCAACGCGAAACAGTAGATACATGTGAGAGGACGAAATTCCGATGCCTTTAAATATGTCGAGCGTCTACCAAATTACTGTCTTCGTGCTCACCACAAATGGTATATACTCGAAATTCGGCGATGGGGTTAGGCCGCATATCATATACCTAGATATATGGCTCAGGTGCACTAGACCGTCGACTATTTACCTTGATTCGTTCGTGAGTGGCTACAACAATTATAATTATGTTCTAATAAAACGAACCTGTGGACTTTCAGATTCGAAATTGCTTCAAAATGTTTCTAACTCGAGCTAGTTAAAATATGTCCCCGTGTATAACCTGTGCTTACTTCAAACGCGATACAGTACAAGTGTGGAGACGAAAATGATTTTCTGACGCCTTTAAAAGTGTCAAGAGTGTTCTGAACTACTTTCTTCGAAAGTTAATCTTCCTAGGATTTAGATACTGCAAACAATACTTGATATTTGGCAAGGAGGTTAGATAGCATATCATATACCTAGGTAGGTTAGGCATGGCTCAGGTGAACTCGACCGTTGACATTTACCTCGATTCGTTCGTTAGTGGCTTCAACAATAATAGTTATATTCTAATAAATAAACAAACTTGTGGACTTTCAGATTCGAAATTGCTTCGAAATGTTTCAAATTCCAGCTGGTTATAATGTTTATACCTAGGTATAAGCCTGTACCTAACGTTCAACAAGAATTCAGAGTAAGGGTGAGAGGGCAAAATAATGATTTTCTGACGCCTTTAAAAGTGTCAACCGTGTACTGAACTACTGTTTTCGTGCAGCACTATAAGCGTGTTGCAAACGGTATTCGAAATTCGGCAAGGAGGTTGGGCCGCATACCATATACCCAGGTATAATATTATAAGCTTAGGTGTACTCGACCGTTGACATTTACCTTGATTCGTTCGAGCGTGGGTACAACAATTATTATTAATTATAATTATATACTAATACAACAATCGTGTGCATTTTCGGGACCTATATGCACATTTAACGCGTATATAATGTTATATTAGGTATTACACAAGACTTATTAAAGATAGGTAGGCTAAGGTCGGGCCGCAAACAGCCACAACAATATAATAATAATATTATCGTTCACTGTCGCGAGATACCTATATAAGCATAGGTAGGTAGGTATACCTACATCTCTTTAATTCTTATAATTAATAATAATATATTATTGCGATCATTGCGATGTCCCATCCGACCGTCGACGACGATAATAATTCAGTTTCGCGGCCGCGACGACACGGAATGGAAAACTGTGCATCTTCAACGCCGCCCACCCGCTCAACGCGCCCACGACGCCGCGATCGTTATGATAATATATTTTATTTTTTGATTACCTCGCGCATCGCGTATCACGTAATATGATTCCACCGACACTTTATAGCTCCGTAGATCGCCGGGCGTGTAATATTATTATGTATTATTATTATTTTTATTATGTCGTTCGGACGACATGGGAGCGATTTGAGTTTTAGCGAGCGCAAAAAATTGCTAAAAAATGTATGTCGAAATTTGGCGCCGGAGGAGCCACATAGAATGAGGTGATTTAGCTGTGACGGACTGACGATGGTTTTTTATTTCGTTTTTACGGACGCTTGCTCGGATAATGGATTATTATTTTCGTTCCGTCGTCGCGCGGATAATATAATAATAATAATATAAATTATAATCGACCTGGAGCGCGTGAACCCGACCTGGGTATACGGTATACTATATACCACGTCATCGCCGAGGGGGTGTCGTGGTTACGTCAGAACCACGGTCGTGTGCGTCTCGGTCCGTGAAATTTTAATAACTCCGCAGAGGAGTTTTCGGCCGCACCACCGCACACTACTGTTTTTTAGGTATTATTATTATTTTTGTTTTTGTTTGCCATAATATTATCGTCGCCGCCGTCGCCCCGCGGAGCAGCAGACGGTCTGGCGCCTGATATTATAAGCACATTATTATAATATAGCGTGCGGCTGTTGTACGCGGACGCAGATTTCCTCGTGATATTATAGGTATATAATATAACCTGCAGCAGCACACACTCGGGTCCTCATCAACCCCGACGCGGTGGAGTTTGCGAGGAGGGGCTGAGGGGGTCGAGGGATGAGCGAAAAATAAATAAAAATAAACTTCCACGAGGGGATCTGACAGTGATGAAGAACCGACAGTGTTTTTTTTTTTTTTGTTTTGGTTTTTTTACTTTTTTTTTTTTTGTTTTTTTTTTTTTTAATTACCCGACGCTCATCAGTCTAAATTATTCCATTAGACACACGGCGGCGCAACTACACTGTATAGCTGCAAACTCGGAAGCCGAAAGTTCCGACCTCATCCGTCATTCGCGTCGACACTGTGCAGGAGACTCGTCGTGGTGTACATAATATTATACACACTGAGCCTCGACTCGGCTGCAAATTGTTGATGGCCCGTATCTAATATTGTACCTTATCGTCCCCTACTACTGCACCTGTTCCTGTAAAACAATATTCAATTATATTGATATCGTTATAACATAATTGTTTGGTAGATGTGTGTCAAAGTTCGAAAATACGAACCGAGCTTTAGAAGTGTTCGGTTCGAGTTCGAAAGTTAAAAAAAAACTTTTTAAAGTTGCAGAGTTGCGAATGTTCATTTCAGTTGCATCATTGTTGTTTTTAATTTTAATAATGATGATTAAATTAAAGCCATAATTATGTCCCAACAGCGATCATTTCTAGAATTATTAAAACTTTGAATATACCTACTACTACTTTATAGAGTATTAAATTTATATAGCCCACTAACATAATATACAATTATTTTGGCGATTTTTTCATTTAGTGAACGGGTGCGGTTCGATGTCGAATGAAATGTTCAATATTCGAGTTCGACACTGAACTGTTCGGTTCCAAGCCATATTTTTGAGTCTGGCAAACGCACATTTTTTAACGAAACGAGATTTGAGTTTTTTTTTATCAGTAATATTACATTTCATTTTCACTGTGAGTGATCCACAATTAATTTATGCAAAAAATATATTTAGGTACACAAAGATATTTGCAAGTGTATTGTGCAGTACATGCAGAGTGGTCCGATTTAAGCAAGATATTTGTTATTATTTCAGAAAACACTAACGTTTTTGAAAATATTTCTTTTGAGTCATAACGAAACATAGTTTTTCGGGAGAACAAATATTTTTTAAGTTTTTACTCTTTTGAATGACAACTCACGCATCGCATTCCACAGCTGAAAGCTATGAAATTCATTTCTGTGATTGGATGAATCTAGTGGTTATCTAGTAAACGGTTAACGTAACAATATTAAATGTTATATTTTTACTTACCAGAGAGTAGAATTTAATCCCGTTCACATGGTTTATTTTGTACCAGTTACCACTTACGATTTACTTACATCAATACGAACAGTTGAATCACTTTATCCGAGTAAATCAGAAAATTATTTTTTTTGTCTGGAAATCACTCCTGTCTTTGACATTCTGTGTCAAATCTTCACCGCTGTCTTTTAAAAAATAATTTTCGCGGTTTATACCGTATTATAGTTGTGTGTTGTATCATATATATGGCGCTTCTCGAATCGGGTCAGATGACGTGCGCACGCACACACAGCTATTATACATTTATAATACATAATATTATACGTTTCGCATAATATGTGTGTGTTTTCCATTTGCGTTTGTTATATTATATTTGACAGTCATCGTCATTCGTCGCAATGTGTACCTACTATACTGTGTATAATATATTATATTATTTAATATGTAGGTACGCGTTTTAACCGAATCGCGCATTATAATACTATACTCGTGCTGTGGCAATCGCACGCACACAATACGTAAACGACGTTCGGCGGCACAGTTTTAGACCAAAGACACATATAATAATCATAATTATATTATTATTATTATACACTCGCCTCGAGTACATGCGATTCGTCTTAATGCGCTCCGAAAAGTTTAAAACGATTGTTATGTTTTCGGCCCAATTAAATAATATTATTGTGCTGTCATCGTATCCTAAAGGTCAGACTATTCGAATGGAGTGGTACCTATCAACAATTATTATAAACTTCGTTTACTGCTGCTGCAGTAGCTGCTGGACTTCACGCTGTGCGCTCAATATATATTATTACACAATTTCAGACAGTCAAACCGAGCACCGAATAATAACTACAACAAATGTAGACCGATTATGTCAATACGCGCAGCATAGTATGCGAACGCGATTATTCTATAATTTTTTCAACATTATCTTTTCGCCTTGTTTTTAAGGCTTATAAAAATGCCTTAAAAATTATACACGTTAATGGCCTGATCACTTAAAAAATTAAAGTCAACACAATTACATTATATTGATTTCAAAATTAAAAATTTAAGATTTATAAACATATATTATTTTGATTTAAATTTAGGAATTGATTCATTATAGTTTTAACATGTTGAACTCATATCTTATCACCTTATTAGTAGGGCCTACTTGTCGATGCCCTAAAACGCACAAACAATTACCCTAAAAATTGTGTATGTTATTGACCTACATACTCACCACCCGTTTGTTTTTTTACTATATATTATATAGATGTAATATAAAAATGAATTCAATTTTTTTAAACATTTTGATGTTTATAAATATTTTATACCTGGTAATTTATTTAACGCAGAACAGTCATTATAAAAAAAATTATTATTGTCTTTGAAAATATTTTTTCGATACGTAAAAATTAAGCTTAGAGTAGCTCATGAGTAATAAGTATTTAAAGTATAAATGAGCAGAGTAGTGAAACAAAATTATGAGGGGTAACCTTATATACCACTCCGCTAAACTCTTCTAAACTTCAAACACTCATAATTCATAAACTTATCATTTTACATATGATTTTTATGAAGCAAAATAATTGGAACAATATTTTGCTTTGGAGTATGAAATTAAAACTGTATGTTGTTATTCAAAAAAGTAAAAGCTTTTAAAATGTTAAAAAAATTATATCATTTATTTTTAAAAGTTTCACAACCTTTAACGACTGGAAACACGTACATTTTTTTCAAAATAATTTATAGTTTTTGGAATAATGAGTGTTCAATGTTCATTGATAATAATTCCTTCCGGTATAAATAATTTGTGTTTAATCCTAACTTAACCCAACCAAAAACCTAACCTAACCTCCCACTGGAAATATCTGTGTACGGCACTGTGGTGAAGTACCAAAAATTATTATAAACTTCGTTTACTTTTACTGAACGTCTATATTTGCATTATATTATGCGATCTGCACAATTTTAGACAGTCAAAACGAGCTCCGAATAACTGCACAGAACGATTATTATAATACGCGCTCAGCAAAGTACAAACGAGATAATATTTTCGAGTTCTTCAGTTAAAATGTTTTCAAAAAGCAATTCATTAGTTGGAAAATGTTGAACTCGCACCTTATCACCTATACTTAAGTACTTCGTATTGTTGAATTCGTAGGAATTACTTTTGTATCGAAATTATAAGTTTTCGTTCATGTGTATTATAGGTACCTGCTGCACTACTGCGGGGTACAGCACTCTTTCACCTAATTCGAATAAAGTTTCATTAATGGCTCTTTGAAATTAATTAATGCGTGAAATATAATATATAAGTGTGTTCTATATATATATATTTCTAAAAGTCACGATAAAGCGTGAACAAATCCATAGTTTTACATTTTCATGATTAAAATTAATTATTCCAATTGCAAGTATCCAGGCACCCACAACCCACATGCATATTCTTACAAGTTTAAAATAAACGAAAACTAACAATTTTATGCTTAACGATCACAAAATATTAAAATAATCGACGAAACTACCACAGTAAATTTAATTATTTATTTTACAATCCTTTAATGCTCATAATATTATTATTATCTAGGTCAGCCTATACAAGCTTTGATGGTTATTTCTTTATAATGTGCTTAATACGAATCAAAGTTATGGTAATAATAATAGTAACATTTAACAATAATAGTTTTATACGTTTTGGAGGTGAAATTTTGTATTTATTTTACAATAGATTAGATTTGTGTACTATTTGCCAGCAATTGATGTAACCAGCTGTCAAGATAATAAAAAATAAAATATTAAATTATATGATTTGTTCAAATCGATTTGTTATAATAGTTATATGCAGTTTTTTCCAACTCCCGAAATTGTCACGGTCTCCACCTGTGCACAACGATTTTTTACGCTATTTAGGTCAAAGGAACAAAGTTGAATTACAATATTAATGATCAGAAGTTGTTATTATAGTACTTTAAGTAGACACATTTAGTAGAACATTAAGTCATTTTAGTTTGAACTATATTTTACTCAATATACCTAAATAGTGACCTAGGTAGATACTTATTTAATACGTTTATACCAACATTACAGTTATGAGTTATAATAAATGTTATTTATTTTTAAATTTTTTTTTAATAGCTTAAAGAGTAATAATATAGCAATGCATACGTATTTATTACACAATAAGATAATAATATTTGAATTGGACTTAATTCGACGTCTGACGTAGTATATTTTTAGTTAAATTTATATTTAGGTAGGTTATACGAATGTCTTCAATTTTATAACTTATAGCGAATGTTACAACATTGCCAATACAGATGAACATCACAAGGAAAACGGTTTTAATAAGAAATGTTTTGTTTTAAACTTTTTCATTTGGCCTTTTGCAAACCATCAATAACTTGCCAAAAGTGTGTTCTTTATGCAATAAAATTGTGCAAGACTGACGATTCACAATAATTGAGCAACTATCTACAAAAACAGTTTTTAAAAAGTTTAAAAATCGTTGGAATCGTTGGTAGGTACTCAGTCATAATGAAAATCTGACTTCGACTTTTTCTTGTGTTCACTATAAACATAGCCAAATTAAAAAAATATATATAAAAGTTCGTGGAAATTGAGGATTAAAAGTTTCTCAAGATTTGTTAAAATAAAAATAAAGTAGAACGGAAAAAAAAGGAAAAATAAAACATCAGAGGTTACAAAAATCTAGTTTGACACTCATCTGTTGTGCCGCACTCGCTAACCTCGTCACGGATATCATACGAGAGTTACTTAATAATATTCAATACTTAAGATTCCGCTTTATCATTTTATTTTGAAAAATTGTAACTTACTCATTATAACTAGCTGATATTATGATGGTGAATGAAAGTAAAAAAAATATCAGTAACCATTAAAATAGTAAAATATAAAAAATCTTAGAGCCATCGTTTTTGTTAGTAAATTTGGCTGTTGATTCTATTGTTGTATACTTAGTTATTTCTAATAATAGCAATGAAGAACTAAAATTTGATCTACTGTTCTGCCACCAGTTCATACGATTATTGCAAATGCATTTTAACTATTCGTAGTACAATTAATAAATAATTAAAATTGAATTATAAAAATGAACACTGCAATACCTTTATTTTGTGTGTTCAAAAGTCAAAACATTTATATTTATATACTTTTAACTATTACTCATATTATACACTGTCGAGGAAATAGAAAATGTGTTTGGTATAATAATCATCGTATTGGTATTTATTGTCATAAAAAAGATATCTATCTATTTACTGTTCGATAAAGTGTTTAATGAATGCATTTGATTAGAGGAGCCACAACACCCATTTTTTTGGATAAAAAATAATTTACTAGAAAAAAAAAATTGGTAAAATGTACCGTAAATTATTATTTTACAATTAAAAATGTACCTGGCAAATTAACAGCATTCACATCTCTAAAAATGAGTAATTATTAAATAATTCGAACATATCTATTATATTATTATGGTCTTAAAAAAAAAAAAAAACATTTTAAATATCTCTACACACACGTGTTGATTACCATTTACAGAATTTTATTTATATCATATAATAAGTATTACCATAGTAAGTAATGGTATAAGCCATGCGATATAACGTAAAACCTAACCGTGGTTCGTATTAAGTTCTCCAGTATTTAAGTTACAAACCGGGTAATTCCCTCTGCTCTATCATAATTGTTGTAGGTTTCTAATGTGTCTTTTTACTTTTCAGTAGGTTACTGCGCTGTAATGGATGTGTTAAATTTGAATTTTATAATAAATCATTGCTGACGAAAAATAATAATCTATTATAATATTCTCACTGAGTGTTAACCTCAAATTGTTAAGGATATTTATATAGTATTTTTATTACTATTATCGCTTAATTGTTCTGTTAATAAATAAATACAGAGTTTATTATTGTGTTATTATATTTAAATATACTTATTACTATTATAAGCGTCTGAGGTATTAATATCTTAAAATAGTTAAAACTTTTTGAAAATTTAATTTTAAAATATTGCTACTGTAAATTAAGTATGCTGAAGTATGTTTCAAGTCTCAATGAATATTACTTTTTTCGAATTATAAATATATTTATCAAAAACATGATGTTCCATAAATATTTTTCGCTGTTTATTAGTTAGTTTTTCTCGTTAGTACATATACTGGAAATACTTTTGTTCTACCACAAAAATCAAATTTTCTACCAGAAAATGTACCCTAACGTTAAAGTAATATTTTTGACCAAAAAAAAAAATGTCGTCTGACACAAAAAAAAGGACATTCACCATTGTAATTTCAATATTGCTCCTCTCAGAATCTAAAAAGAGGTCCTCCTTGTATTGCTCTCGGTTAAGGCTATTGCGATGCATTAACGTTAAAGTTTAATATGTCGGAGAAAACTTCGGTAACAAATGTCAGTCTTGTCTTTTCTGTTTTGCGAAAACTTGTTAGAACAAGTCTAGAGATTTATTTATGAGGATAACAGGGCACGTCTAATTGCACGGAACACGAAATAGTTAAAAAGTTCTTTACGCTATCATATCAGAAACCAATGTCATAGAATGTTTTTGATTTTTCGCACCATTGTTATAAATTATAGATAGTTGCCTATTATAATTATTACATGCACGTTAATTTGTATGATAAATCATAATTATAATTAATTCAAAATTACATAATAATATTATGTATAAGTACTTTGTATAAATGCGTAAAAAATTTAATTTGTACACAAATTGTAATAACATACCCATAAAACACTACAGAATAAAAATTAATAAATCGGTTAGTACCAATAAAAAAAAATCTTGTGCAATTCTTTAATAGGTTTGCACAGGGTTTAGCTATAAAAAATTAATAGGCGTTTGAAAAAACAAGAATGTAAACAATTTTTCTAAATTTATTAAGCAGGAAAATGATTTTATTGAAATTTGTTTACGTTGTGTGTATACACATAATAGAACAATTTATTAAATATAATTGTTATTCATCCTTGCGTCAAAAGATGAAAAAAAAATTGTTATTTTTTTTGTATTTTATTATTATTATTTACAAAACCATAAATCATACTTATTTAGAATGAAATTGATTGGTTTATTGTTGTCGACGGAAAAAATAAATAAATATTAACGTGATTTTTATGTTTGAAGGAATCGCTACGGTTAATCGTGGTTTAACGAATACATATTGGAATTTGAATAATCGTGGTTCGTTGGTGTAAAAATCTTACGAAATTTAGAATAAAATCACAATAATAACAACAGCGGACGGATAAAAGGTTACACGTTCCAGGCGTGGTTAGGTTAGGTAAATGCGAAACACGAAAATGTATTACGTCGAGGTTCCAAAAGTTCTTTGCCCGTGTACTGTGAAAAGTGAATAATAATCGTTTATGGTTGTATAAAATTTTTTTCATATATAGTTACAATTTTCAATATTCGTCATAAGTACTAAAATAATTAATTACAGTACGAAATCCAAAATTCTTTTTTTTTACTCCCAGCAAACATATCAATGACTTCATAAACTTGAATGACTTTATTATGTCTATTTTAATATAAGGCAACGCTAATCCAACTAAGAGTTCTTCACCCATATTCGACATCAACTAAGATTGTAACTTAAGTTTAAATTTGCAGAGTAGTACAAAAAAAAAACTAAAATGCTCCTGTAGCAAACATCGATCTGTCTAAGAAATCGAAATGGGAAATTGCTATTTTTGATCGAAAAAAATAAAAACGATGTTCAAAATCTAACTTAAAATCATAATACGATTTAAATCGATATTGTGAAAATATCTTATATTGTAAATAATATGAATAATAATATATAAAAATAATAAAATCATAAATCACTGCACTGTTTTAAATTTTAATAACAAAAAATAAATATTGATAAGTACCTAAGTGAAATTGAAATTAAATCAACATTTTTCAATTCGACTTCAAGCATTTACTTATTGTAAGTACGATCGGGCATTTCACCCTTTATATAATATATAATATATATAAAAAAAATTTTAATGCCAGAGATTTTCGACGGATCTGTACAATCTCCGTCAGGCCAGTCTAGAGGTCAGAGTAATATTATGATATTATTTTACGTTTTTCTCTTAATACGATTATAGGTATAGTGGTACGTATATTATGAAAAAATGAATAAAATAATAAACAAATACCCATAGTGCACGGTATTGAAATAAATCATTGGTATTAATGCTGCGCGCAGAATAATACGTAATACAATTTTCATTTTTCGTTTGTCCTCGGACGATAATGATAACATTATATCGTTGTTCACCCCGGGCCAATAGTATAGGCTAAATGTAATATTTTTTATTTCACCTGAGCCTCGGCACGTCGTCGCTTCCACTGCGGAATTGACGGAAGAACCTTGCATCGTGTCGATTTGGTACCATATTATAGGAAATAATCGATCCCTCTACACGTCCATTATTTAAGTATTTTAATACAACCCACAGCCACCTTATTAAACGATTTGACTTGGCGCAGTACTCTACGTAGTACTATATTACTATATGGTCAGGAAATAAAATGTATTATGGAAAATAAATAATAATATAGGCACTTAAACAAATAGAAATAAATGACTAGCTGACGAGTGGGCGAAATAGGTAACGAGACGGCGGGCGGTCGCGGAGACACAACAATACAACATATCACATATAATATTATGATAAACGATTGTTATCATTTTTTTAATGATTGCGCTCAGATGTATATCTCGGTTTGAAACCCACGTACATTTGACGTTGAAAATTATATTATTTTGCTTGTGCTGAAGAACAATATAATACATATATTGCTGTTGCAGTAGAAGTTAATATTAATGTTGCCAAAGTCTTGAGGCTACACATCGCAAGCCCGGCCCCGTGCGTTCCACAAACGATTCGTCGTAATACGCATTATGTATAATGTAAAATCGATAATATTATCATCGGGTGAGCTTCGTAAAATATATGGAATCGTTCACTGCCACGCGATTTCTGTACAATTTACACCCAAAGGTCGATGTTGTGTTTAATTTGATTAAATTAAATTAAGTGGATTAAGATGCCCGACTCAGTAAGATTTATTTATTATTTGTATTTTAGTATGCCTCCGAAACAGGCGATTGGTATGAACGATAATAGTGAAGAGTTGATAGATGAGTAAAGGTTGGATGAGCATGTTCTTGAGTAGACATATTTTCGGCATTTAGTAAGACGTATGTGTTTGAGTATGAATAGGACTCTTCTGCAGGCTGTAGTGCATATTGGGGGTACTATCTTGGCCATGCCATTAAGAATGTATGAATGTTTTTTTGGATACTTCTATAGATTTGCATTTAACATTTTAACTACACATAACATAGGTAAACTGACATATTGTTGTGTACTTTTCGTAAAGATTTTTCAGATTAGTGATTGGAGTTTGGCGGCAGTAGTGACGCATTTGATGTTGTTGGAGGTTGACTGAGTAAAATCTATAATATTTCTATTACTCGTGAGCTTTGTAAAATATCTCCAGTGGATCACGGTCTCCGAATTATGTAAAATTTACATCCAAAACGAAACTATAAAATATAATGCAATCGAAACTTGTGCAGGCCTTTCGTCAAACGTTCGTTCCCGCTTCATCACTAAGGTATATTGTGTTATTGTTTGTATGTTGCTATGATAATATTAGAATCGTAGAGCTGGTTTGAAATGTAAATGATTTTTCTTTTGATACGTAAGCCAGACAAAACGCGACATCATAATATAATATTTTATTCTTCTATTGTATTCTATTATGTTTTATATAAAAAAAAATGTTGTCAACTATTACAATGCGTCAATCTTATGAACACCTGAAAATAGGATATTACAGATTAAAAACTAAAAACTAAATAAATAAAAATACCAAAACACCAAATTTACTATGAAAAAATGAATTAAATATTTCCAATTAATAAAATATGTTGATCACAGCAAACTATTCGTGAACTTTGTAAGTACCATACTTACAACGTATACGTGTATTATTGAATAAGTTTTTTTCCTGTAAATTGTTTGAAATGTAATATCTTATTTTTTATGTTTAAATAAACAAATTGTAATTGATATAAAATAAAAATATCATGACACCATTTATGAGTTTATAAATAGGTACATATATATCGTTTATATATCAAGTTTTAAAATGTCATTTGTGTAATAAAACTGAGTGATTTTACCTCCAGCACGGTATTATATAGGTAAATTGGCCGTGACAAAACGAATTTATTATCGAATTATATTTTGTAGAAAAAGGTTAAAGTTCGGTAAAATTTGCATTTTTGCATTAATATTATTATTATCATATTTATTCAATTATTCTCAGTCGTGAGTCTAATAAAAAGGTTTTATGTAACTAAATGTCGTTTATCAAAAAAATGAAAAAAAATATTTCTACTCTTTGAAATGGTTTTTGTATTCAAATCCAGACGGCGGCGTAGTGTGTTAAAACAATATTCATTTTAAAAGTGTTATACTGTTGCGACGACAAATGCGAATGTCTCCGACGACCATTTTAGGTTCGAAAATTGAAAATCACGATCGAAAACGCCACTGAACATTGAACATGCCCGCCAGGGCCATAATCGTAAATATAGATTTACAAAGAGACATTAAAGACGTTATAGTATTGTGTTGCAATGCATGTCAATACACATTCTATGTAAATATGTATAAACATTTATTAGAATCTCGACTTTCATTTGCATTTATGACTTTACAGTCATTGATGTTTAGCGGTCTGCCCGCAATATTGCGTTTTAAGATGGCAAATCCAATAAAAAAACGAATACACATAATATATAAACATGATATCAATACTCATTGCACCATAGATTCTGTTGGTGTGGTCGTATAATGGTGGACGGGGCAACCCGAAAACGCATTTAAACGTCGACAAAAACGTCCGAAATAGTATACTGGAGCAGTAGTTCAAGTATAATAATATTATCGTTGAATTGTTATTATCACGTGACTTAGATTTTTGCTTAGGTAATATATTATTATGTTATTTTAATATCTCTTCACTTCGTTGTGCCGACCCATTATATCCAATAAAATATTCTTTTAAACTATTCCGAGATGATAGCTATACCAGAAAGTCATCGTAGAAAAATTATTGACTTGCGAAAATTATAATTATTATATTAATAATAATATTATTTCGTATATAAATATATTTTTAACCCTTTTAAAAACTTTAACTATTTATTCAAATTTTCTTTTCTGTTTTTAGTTTTTTGCTTGTTTTTAGCACATAATAATAATCGTTTTGTTAGTCAATCTATAAAATTAAATTTGCTAGGTGCAAAAAAAAACTGTCACTGTAATATTTTAAGTGTTTTCCAATAAATATAAGTACTAAAACACGGTGTTAACCTGTAATAACTACAGGATTGAGTTTACCAGAAAAAAGTAGGTAATAGCTAATCGAAACAATCGATAACTTCATACAAATATTAAAATAAATAATATTTTTTTATAAGTAAATATTTAAAGTCTAGAATCTAGATGATAGGAATAAAATGGTGAAGAGGACCAGCAGCTTTCCCAACAAAGATGTTTACTTATAGAAAAATTGTCAAGTAGGTAACCTTTATGCAAGTACAAAGCTCACCGGAAAATTTTAGGTAATTGAGACAACTGATATAAATAGGTATTACATGATCAAATATTGGAATAAATAGATTTTTCATGTGTAAGTAAGTATTTAAAGTTTAAAAGAGTGAAGTAAAGTTGTGAAGAGTACCCAGCTCAACTGCTCAATGATCTGCTAGAGTAATAGTAAGCAATGCAGATTGTTATTTACAGAAAAAGCCGTGAAGTAGGTAACCTCTATACTGTACGGAGTCTACTGGAAAATCTTAGGTAATCGAGATATTTGAAAAATTTGTTTTTTTATTATAAGTCATCATTTCAAACTTAGACGAGTCTAGGAAAATGGCGAGAAGTACCCAACCAAAGCTGTCCCATTTAAGGTGTTTATTTGTATAAAAAAAACCATCAAGTGTTCACCAGCAAATCTTAAGCAATAATCAAGACCTTCGATATAAGTATACTGCATAATCAAATATTTGAAGAAATAGATTTTTTCATAATTAAGTATTTAAAGTTTAGAGTGGAGTAAAACGATTTTGATCAGCTGCTGTGGTATAAAAATAGTAGATTATAAAAAAGAAAAATGTAGGTAGGTAACCACTATGCAGTAAAGTAAGAATCAAGTATTCAAGTTTACCTACACTAAGTAGGTCACCGCAATGGTTGTGTTCAATTTGAATTCAATGATAAATACGTATGGTCACCAAATAATATTATTTGAATAGTAATATTAAAATTGTAATTATTATTAATATTCGTAGTTTATTTAATTTTTCCCGATTGTTTTAATAAGTACAGAGGAATGTCTACTTTTGACCCTCAAAAATTTAAACTAGAATCAATTTGATCCTTTAAAGTTGTTGATCAGAGCATTTTTTCTACCAGAAAAACAACTTTCAGACACAAAAATATTAAATACACATCATTGAAAAATCAATTGGTATACATTCATCACCCCTCTAAGAATCTAAAAAAGATATTGTTATTTGTTTTGTAATTTTTTTAGTTGTTTGAAAATAACATATATGATAACCTACCTTCATTCTTCATAATATTATATTATTGAAATTTGAAATGTGTATATATTTATAAATTAGTAATAATATAGGATATATCTAGCCACTGGCCAGTAACAATGATGAATTTAATATTGCGTTATTTAATACAATTATTATTTCATCGTTCAAAAAATACTATTTCGTTATATTTCTCCAAAAATATCAGTTCAACTATAGGAAAAAAATAATTAAAATTCAGAAGAAGAATTCGTACCTATATGTATGTAACATATATTTTTATTTTATTTAAAAGCATCCTGAAAAAATACATTAGCATTTTGTGTTCTTAAATAAATTATTTACCTGTACAGTATTTTATATAAATAATATTTTATGCTAAAAGGTAACCATTTGTATTTTTTTAATACTTCATAAAATGTACTGAAAGGTTTATCTACGTTTATTTTAATATTAAAAAAATGGAATATCGAATTTCAGAATATTATTTTATTCAAGTTTAATTAAAATTACAAAATAAATATTACATTATTTTTTTATACCTACTTGATTATTCATATTTTTTTTCAATCGTTTTGAAGAGGGCATACATCAACTACTACCTTTGTCATTCACGACTGCTAAAAATAATCTATTCTATCATTTATATTCCAAATACAATTATTTTTATAGCTGGGTTTAACACACGATTAGTTTTAATAATTTAAATCAAATATTTTTAAAACTCTTTGAAAATATGTCAATTGTATGTGCCATTTCAAAATCATTATTCGAGTTTATTACATTGTAATAATACCTACATAAGTATTATAAAACAACTGATTGATGAACTGCTGGAATCTGCCTAGGTCCCCCGTAAAATTATACAGGGCGATTCGAAAAGCATACTTACTTCCATTTTTGCTTTTAATAATGAATTTATTCAAATTCTAGTCTTTGGAGTTTTTAAATTTACCTACTCGAAGTTAATTTTTTAAATTCTTGAATTTTATAGTACACTATAATATTAAGTGACCTGTTTTCATAAACTTCTGCTTTTCAAATGAAAACCCATTTTTTACTACACATTATTAAGTAAATCATTTTTTGGAAATTTTGATGTACCTAATTCAAAATTTGAATGAGTAGTTTCTTAATCATCAAAATGTTTGTACTAAAGATCATAGTTCAAAAATGGTTTTACAAAAATATAAAATAGATAGATATTATATTGCTGTATCACATACATTTTATAATCTCCATGGACTACGTATCTTCCTATCCACACCCATTATCGTGAACCGAGGTTCACGAAGTTAAGTAACTAAAAAAATTATGATTCTGATACGTCAAATTTTTCAAAAAAAAAATAATCCACTGAATGATTTACTGTTAAAAAGAGGAGTTTTCATTTGAAAAACAGAAGTTTGTATCACCATAGGACACTCCTTGAGCAGTAAAAAAAAATTCAAGAATTTGAAAATATGGTCTTTGATTATTTTTAAAAACTCTAAAAATCGGAATATGAATAAATTCATTGTTAAACAAAAAAATGGGACTGAGCATACTTGGTGAATCAATTTGAACATAAAAATTCCAAAAATCAGATCTTGAATAATCTGCATTATTGAAGATAAAAGAGGTAAGTATGATTGATGAATCACACTATAATGCAATTGAGTCTCTATAACACGAATCTCCCTTACTCAAAACTCCTCGAAAATTCGAATTGGTTTCTCGCCCCTTGAATTTATTTAACATTTTTAAATGTTTTTAGGAATTTTTTTTAAACCAACTTTCGAAAATACATCTAGTAGAATCCTACTTATAATGTAAAGGGTATAGATTGAAGGACCTGATAAATTAAATAACTTTTATTCTAATTTACATATTTTTATTTTTGGCATTTGCGCTACACGTATCATGGAATATTAATATAACATTTTTTTATTTTTGAACACTGAAAATAAACATAGCATTAAGTAAGTATATTCAATAAATATAGACACAGAAACTTCTTTTGAAAAGTATTTTTAAAACGCGAAATTGAAAACTCAACAAAAAAAGTATCGGAATACTAATACAAATACTTTAAAACTTATCTATAGATACTTTCAAATTTTTTATAAAATATTTTTTTTACTTTACAAATTAATTGAACCAATTTTCATGTCTTACGTTAATTTTCTATAACATATTATATTTAAAACTATGTCTTTTTTTGGAACTTTATAATGCTCAACTGTTTTCTTTGTAAAATTATTTGATATTTTTGGTTGAGTATAATTCGCAGTAAACATAATAAAATATTATGTATATTCTCAATTTTCATTTTTCTATTTTACGTGATAAAAATTAAAATAGAAAATATATAAGCAAAAAAAAAAGAATTATTAAGTACAGATACTTTGAGAAATGATTTAAAATCCGTATTTGAGTACTTAAAAAGTATTTGAATACTTTTACTCAAGTACTTTACAACACTGCCTACAAAATACTTGACTTGCTTCACAGTATTATATTATTAACACGATGGTACGCACGTATTACATCCGAATAGGACGAAGGATTGTCGAATAAGTAAAATGTATATTAAGGAGGCGTACACAAAGAGAGACGTTTCGGATTCAATTTTTTAAGACGAATACGACGTGTGTGCGTATACATATTATATAATATTATAGGAGTTAAGACGTCTCACCGAAGAGAGCGTCTCCAGACGATATGCACTTTAAATTATGAAAATGTCCCTCACCATCTCAGAGAGTGAGCAAACCTACTGCGAAGTGTGTGCTCGGCAGATTCGCGTCAATCATATTATTATTTTTTTTTTTTTTTCTCTTCACGTAAATTTTACGTTTGCGTATGAAATAGAAACATTGTTGTCCCAATAGTATACACTAAAATAGTATTATTATTTATATTTTAACTATTTATAGTTCGGTTTTTATGTTTTAGATGAAACAAAAATGTTACTTACTGGAATTGTTGAAGTATCCATGAGAAATAAAATTCTTATTTATTATTTATTTATTGAAGCATCTTCAAATACAAAGTATATTAATTGAAGAGTAAGATCATTATCGAAAAGTAATATTATTTGTTAATTGAAAAATAAATGCTTAATTATATTCAAAAAGAAAAATAAATAGTACACATTTTGTTTTATTTTGTTAAGACAAAACAGTGTAATAAATAATTTGCTGTTGATCAGATAAAAAATTATGGTCATCATTACATAAGTATAGGTACAGTTCCGCGCTAGTCAATACAGTCTTTATTATATTCATTATTGTTAATATTATTTGTTACTACAGTGGTGTTCTTCTCAGTACAGTTCCATAAGTGCTTCTCGCGCTGTCTACAGTTTTTATTATATTGACGTGACTTATGAACATAGGCGCAATTTGTGGGGTGCTTAGCACGCTCAATTTTCTTTATATTTATTTAAATTTTAATAGTCATTATTCAAGTATTCACAACCATAAGATAATATGAAAAAAATAAAGGGGCTTCAGCACCCCCACTTTTTTCATTGAAATTGAGCCCCTGCTTATGAAACACCAAGGAGGCCAAACGTACTTTGTACCTACTACAAATTAACGGCATGCAAAATGTACTTTAGTTAATCTATATAGGTAGGTAACGATACCGTATTTGTAAACACCTTTTAACTACCATAAATGACGGACCACGTTAATGGTAGAAAAGTTAACTGTCATGTTGAACTACTGCAAATTCTTCGGTTGACATATTATATAAACGTTTTATGGTAATATTTCCTAACTCGTGAGGTCGACCCGTCCAACGATTTTTTTTTAAAGTCTTAAGTCACTATTATTGCTTCAAACCAGAAACACGAATTGACATTTGGCGTTATAAATTACGCCTCGGCACGCTCTATGTTATTAAAATATATAATTTTTTAGGTGAAATTATTTCACTTACCGCTTTAATCAGTGTTGGTAAATGATCAATTTCGTTTTTTGCACGGTAGTTGATGTTAAAAAAAAATATTTATTTTGACAGTTATGGACTCATGACTGTACGGTTTTGGAAATCATGATAAAGTTACGAATGCTTATATTATTTTGTAATTAACGTAAAGCAATAAGTATAGACATACAGGGTGATTTTTTAATTAAGCATTTACATACACTTGAAAACCATATTTTCGAATCTTTGAGGTGCGTGTACCACTTAAAGACTATCCTGTGAAAATTCAAATTTCTGTTTTTCAAATCAGAACCCACTTTTTTTTTTTTTGGCTTATTTGATGTATTTATATCAAAATTTGAGTGAGTAGTTTTTGAGTTACACAACTTTGTGGACTAAGGTTAATATGTTTACGGTAATGCATTAAGTATAGATAATATGGTTGCTTAGACTATTTTAAAAAGTTAGTAGTTACTATTGTATTAATAGAAATAATTTGTAAAAATGATCCAAATATAATAAATACTTAATATATTATGTATATTAAATATAATATATGGCTTATATTTTTTTAAAACCATTTTCAAGAATTTTTATCCTTAGTATAAACGCTTTGATAATTCAAAAACTACTCATTAGAATTTTGAATTAATAACACCAAAATATGTTCAAGAAAATCAACCTCTAAATGATTTTGCAGTAAAATTTGATGAATTTGAAAAATAGATGTTGTATCACCACATGAAACTTTTTAAATAATACAGAAAATATCAGAAATTTATTAACATGGTTTTTAGATATACTAAAATTCTAATAATCGGAATTTGAATAATATGTACTATTGTCTATTAATGAGAAAAATGGCGTGAACGTGCTTAAAAAATCGTCCAGTATATTTTTCAAGTTGATCATGGATCAAAACAAATATGAACTTTAAAAGGAAGCTATACACATACATTAGTTGTTTTCGTCTCGCAAATGCGTAGTATAATATAGCAAATTTAAACTCATTAGTTGAAGTTTAGATCTGTTAGTTGAAAAATTGTAGTGAATCGACAAATTATGAAACTTAATGATAACCACAGTACGTATATCTTTGTATGTGCGGTTGTTTTTTACGATAGTTTAATTTTTAAGTGATTTATATTATTAGCGTTTTTAGTTTGAGCTGTATTGTTTATGCAGAACTTGCGCTAAAAAATTTAACTGTCGAAAAAAAATGCACACACAAACACGGATAATGTTCTTAAAATAAAGTTTCATAATAGGTCGATTCACTCTAATTTTTAAACTAACGAAGCTAAACGTGATCTGTTGAGCGTAAATTTGCTATGCTACGTACTTGTAAGACGAGACAACAAATTCACATGTTGCCACACCTTAGGTATATTACAGAGGTTTGTGTTTATATGTGCTATTATAATTATTAGTTATGACGTAGAATGGTATATTCTGTATGAGTTAACTTAATCCAAATTTTATAAATTTTTGACGTATTTCATAAGTAGGTACATTTTGTATATTTTATAAATCAGGTTGTTAAATAATGGAGTAGCGCTTTTAATCTTGTTTGTCTTACGAAATAAATAAATATAATAAATTATGTACAATATTAGGTATGTACTTAAAAAATATATAGAACAGAGGTGGATAAGACCGTTAAAATGTTAGGCCAAACATAAATTCATTGTATATTCGAATTTCATATTGAATAATAATAAACAATGTATATTACACTATGGCTAGTGGTATTTTTGATATTTTAGAATGCAAGTGTACCATGATTCATTAATTACCGTTGTTACCGAAAATACCGTGAAACCGGTAATATCGATGATAACAGTAGTAAACAAATACCGGGTGTCGGTATCAAAATCGGAAATACCACCAACCCTATATTATCATACATTTATAGATACAAAGATTAAGGTTCTATATTGTAAGTTCTAAGGACTGAGCTACAATATATGATCACCTGGTTTGATTTTTCATCATGTTCGATCATCGTTCGAGTGGTTATAGTAATACTTATATTTTATATTTAAAATTATTTAATTTTTGTGAACATGATTTTTGAAAAATTTAAGATGGATATAATTGATTTTACATAATTTTGCATTGCAGTCAGTTTGTCACGCTTAAGTTTGTCAGTGAATAACTTTTCATTTATAAAAGTTAATTTTTATTAATTTCAATTGCATAACCGAAGCAAACTATTTTTCGATGAACTACTTCCCAGTTGAATTTTATGTAATAATTTTTAGAAAAAAAAAGGTACTTTCAATGTTCTATCATAACGTGAACAACTTTGGAAAATATATGGATTTTGTGCATCTAATATCTATAAACTATATGTATATTATATTTTAATTAAAATCAATAATTTATTATTTGATAACTTCGATAAAAAAAAAATAACCTTATAAATTATAGGTACCTAATTAACTTTGCCTTTAAAATATCTACTTGACAACTATTTAGTAAAATTGGCCTCATTTAAAAGTTTAGAGTTTCAGTCATATTTTTACTGATTACCGTACGTTTTTATGTGATATTATTTATTTATATTTGTTGAGAAAAACTATTTCAATACAATTCAAGATTTAAAGTGATTATATTATGAATATAAGGAAAATATTGTATGCGTTATGTCTTAAAAAACAATCAATAAATAATTTTTCAAATGACTGTGTTCCGTGTTTGATAATGCGTTTCACCTTGTGGTTACAAAGTAGGTAATTTTAAAGCCCCATATTTTATATATTTTTTCGTAAATTGATATTTTTATCAATTTTTTTTTATGTGTATTATTGAGAGTTGTTGTAGGTATAATTGGAATAATCAAAATAGATTTGAGGTTTCATATTTTATTTTTCATATTCACCACAGTAAAAAGTTAACTTAAAAAAAAAAACATAAATAATATTTATTGTGCACTTGAAAGTAATACCATTGGTTTTTCAGTCGATAGTACTCAACATATTACACATAACAGAGTTTAAAGTCATTGTAATGAGTTTGCATCGAGTAAAATAGGATCGTGTGTAATGAATAAAATAAATAATTATATTTGAAAGATTTGATGATGCTAAGCAATTATTGATAGAGACACTGAAATACTGAAATAACTGCTTTGATAAATATATTTACATAATAAACATTTATAGTAAATAATTGATTTCTTATTATTTTTTAAAAATTAATAAAAAAAATAATAAATAGTAGCCAAGTAGGTACGTATAATATTATTGTAATTTATTATATTATATATTAAATGTCATGTAGATAATATGTTGTTACCAACATATAATAGAATTTATGAATTAAGTTATATCGAGATTTGACAAATGATTACATGAATAAATACGTTTCAAACAGGATATTAAAATGGTGTGAGTTACATAAGTTATTTGTCGAAAAATATTGTATTATGGCAATACACTTTAGGTATATATTGTTGTTGGCGAGTTGTAAGGTCATGAATCATTGATGATGGTTCGGTTAACGTATTTTTATTTTTATTTTACCTTTTTCATGTAGGTACACTATTTACACGAAAATGGCAATCATTCAGTAATAAAATTAAACTCATCATTTAAATTAATTTGAATAATAACCATTTACCAAATACCCATCACACGATTTATCACGTAAGTAACGTGTGTGATATTTTAAACGATTTTTCTCCGAGGTAGACTTTTTGTTTACAAAGAATAAAGAGAGACCGTAATATTTGTTGCAGTTATTAATTGAAGCACTAAAATGAAAGTAAACACGATGACCGTTACTTCATTAATAATTGTATGACGCAATATATAAATAAGAAGTACTTATACAATAGTATAGATCGAAATAAGTCAATGAATTATTATCCATAGCCGAAAATAAAAAATAAATTCCAAATTGTATATTTCTTAGTACTTCACTGCGATAACTGACCAACGGCATAGTAAAATACAGTGATTCTAAGTACTAAAACGAGTTTGCGAAATCAGACGATTCCAATAAATGGTTTTGAAAATTATTCACAGAATATTGAAAAAAATTCCTACAAGTCTATGGGTGCAACCAGATTATTTAGTCCGTCAGTACATTATTGTAAATACAGTTTTTACAGTTAATCTGGACTAATCTGGTTTTCTTTTTTTGCCGTGAAAATTAGACAAGTATAGAATATGTATATAGTATGTAATATACATATTTTATATACAACTTGGTTAATGTTTAATAATATAGTTTTGTTTCAAAAAAAAAAAATTGATATTTAAGGGCAAAACGCAGATAAGTATACGCCCTGCAAAGTGTACTAAATTTTTTTACAATTTATAATATAAATTATTTACGAACCAAAAATATGTTCATACGCCATGTCCAGTATCTTTAATATAGTTCAAAATTTCAAGTAATTGAGTAAGTGTAGTTGCCAATATATAATTTTAAAAATGTAGCATGTTAGAAGATATTTTTCCTCTGCAATAAAAATTGAGGAATCATATAGCTGATATATATTTGGGTATTTCAGTGTAGTGGGAAATATCCACTATTGCATGCCATATTTTGCTAGGATTCTACAAATTTAATTAAATAATTTATTTATTATTATTGTTGATTGGCTCTCTGTTAAGAAAAAAAACGACCAAAACCATATCCTTGAAAAAAAAAAATCAAACCTTTGAAGTGTTTTATTGATAACTTTGAACAGCTTAAAAAAAAAAGGACTAGTCGGGTATTTGTGCAAACCCTTCAATTGTAGTAGGTAATCATATAGTTTACATACAATTATAGTGATTGTTTTAAGCGAAAGTATGATTATTTATTTAGAAATTGGTCGATATTTTATTCCATAAATATTTATACCCACTTTAGATTATAAATAATTCCAAAATGCTAATAATATATACTTAGGCGATATGCATATAGCCCACAAAATTATAATTGTATTATATTTGACCATAATGCGAGGGTAAAAAGTATGTTTAGTGAATAGTTTATAACTGACCTCAAGGCTTGTATAAGAAAAATATGCGGATTTGGGTTCTATAGATTTTGGAACTTTCGATAAAACTTTGAGAACATACTCATTAAAAAGTTTTTGTATTAATGAGAATACCAAAATTCATTAAAAGATACTCTATAATAATTTCAAAGTTGGTTAAACATAGAAGGAGTTATTTCAAAAACATATTATTCAAATTCATTTTAGGCGATGAGTGCTTTATTATTATAGACATTATGTTGGTCAATTATACAGTTTTTTATTCAAGTTGAGAGAAATGTAAATAATAACAAATAAAAATTACTTTAGTTAAATTTAACAATTTATAAATCAGAAATCCTAAAATAAAGATACAAAAATGGAGACATATTTTTTTGAGAAACTCATTAAGTACCTACAAATAAGTAATAACTATATTATCATAACAGTTAAGTTATTATTACATTTAATATAAAAATACTTTAAGGAAAACGTGTAATTTGTTTGATTATATCATTTTTGTATCAACATATTATATATATTGTCTGCTGAAGAATAAAGTAATAATTTATTATTCTATGTGTACATGGTTTCCTACCATGTTTTTTTTTTAAATATACCTATTGCCACGTGAAGCTCCCACGAAATTATTTGCTGAATATGTGACTGAATGTCTCTTCTTCTATAATGCATTTTTTGTTAAAGTGCAAAACAAATATTTAATGATGTTTATTTTGAAATTAAAATTTATTATAGTCCGAATACATAATGTATTATTTTATTTCTAACTCTTACTGTTATACCTACAAATATCCAAGTTTTTTGAAAACTATGTTGCATTTTTAATCAAAGCTTGTATTGTATTACACACTAGAAAACATGAGAATTGCATATAAAACAATAATGTGTATCGTATTGGGAAATTATCAATTTATGTAATTTGTTTTTAATGTAGGTAAATGTAGTAATATAAGGTTTGAATGAGACGATGCGATGTCCGTTGAGTAATTATGTAGATATTTCTGTGATATTCTGTGTGCAGTCTCTCAGATTGAGAAGACAAATTATTTTCTGTTTATAGAGCTGAATTTAGGTGGACATAATAATTTATGCAAAAGTGCTATACAAATACTTAATAATTGAAATTATTTGAAAATTGATATTCATTATCGTCTGAATCCATAATTGTTTTTTATTTCATACTCTTAATATAAAAATTACATTTTCACTAAAAATATGTTTCTTTTTTTTGTCCTGGCCTAACCTAACCTCTTTCAACACCGCTAACAACGGCTGCTAACCGAATGACTTCTAACGAAGGACTCTGGGGATAGGCTGATATCCTCCTCCAATATATGTGAAATACTATATCATCCAACCCAGAGATAACATCGATTCTTCTTCAGTTCTTAAAACAGACGAACTTGATTACATGTAATTGCAATAATTTAAACTATTCATATTTAAAATATTTTGTACAATACAACTTTAACTAAACTGTCTTTAACCTTAATGTATATTTAGGTAAGATAGAGCAGGTTGAGGCATATAAATAAATACCTAAATAATGTGTATTGTATTGAGAAATTAACATTTTAAGAATATTTTTTTTTAAGTTCTGCGTAATATTGGGTTGGGTTAAGAGTTTAAGACGATGATGTCCGATGAGTGATAGTATAGATATTTCTGCGATATGTTCCGCGTACAGTCACTCATATAATGAGACGCCTACAGTGTGATTTATGCAACATGCAACAATATTTTATGGCATTGACTTGGGTGCGAGTCGGTTGAACATAATAATATTCTAATGAATCTGTCGACGGTATTATAATCATCTCGATGTTGGGCACTCAGGATTTCCGTTTAATTCTGTGATCAACAAGCGGACAAGCGTTTTTAGGCGAGCTAGGTGTGGGCGGCGACTTACACGAACGCGATAAAAAATATTTAAGATTTCAACGATCAACACTGCAACCGCTGCACATATTTATTCATTTTTTCTGTGGTTGGAATGAAATTTCTATTTTATATTAAAATTTCAAAAGGTATAAAACCGTTCGTATTTTTCAATCATTGCGAATGAAATATCAAAGAGCGTGGTTTTTATAGTGTAGGTAGTTGATTATTATCCTAAAACACAATATATTGTCAAAAATATATTTTGAACTAAAAATTGGGGCGTATATCGATTCCGCCGATTTTATATCAATTCCGCCAGCTATTGACTCCGCCGGCTACCGTTTATAATATCTACATATTGATTCCGCCGGCTACTGTTTATCCCTCCCTTGTAATTTGTAAATGTATTTTTAAAATTACAGTCATACATAATATACTTTATAATATATATATAAAATAATAATAATTGTATAATAATTCAAAACTAAAATGTATAGTCTAATTAATACATATATGTGAATATTTTATAAAATGTATAGTCTAAATTGTATAAAATAATAAAAATAAAACGAGTCAATATAGGTATTTTATTTTATTCCGTACGTATTGCTATAAAACGGTTATTACCTACGCTACATATAAATGTCATATAACTATTCTCACTGAATCTTATCTTTAGATATGATCTATAATGTCTGTATTTCTATATTTTATAATATATTCAAATACACGAATTAATTAGAATATACATTTTATTTTTTAATTATACAATTATTATTTTTGTATTCTTATTATGTACTATGTATTTTAAAATACATATACAGGGTTGGGGGGATAAACAGTGTCAGCGGAATCGATGTGTAATATTATAAACAGTAGTCAGCGGAATTAATAGCCGGCAGAATCGATACAAACCTTTTTTCTAAACAGGTAGTTTCGGGGTGGAATCAATAATTCCCCAAAAATTGGACTTTGGTACAATGTTTATTACAAATTATAAAAGAACATTTTGATATCTCTATTAAAAAAAAAAAATATTATCATACCGTTCGACGAGATTGATAATGAGACCTGATAACAATGATTAATATTCGAGATACTGTTTTCGTTTAAATGTTTATAATCCAAAAGACTATTATATTTTCATTCATTTTCTTATGTATTATTTTGTTCATTATACTCCACTGGATAACAGCAGTGATATATTTTACAAACAAAAATAAAAGTTTTCGAAATCAGTATAATATATCAATGGGATATAAACCTATCTAAAAGATAACTTTTGCAACAACGATATTTTGATTTTTAAACAAAAGTCTTGAGTTTTTTTTTAAATTTTGTTGTAGAATTATTTCGGTTTGGATATTGGTTTTTGTTTTTATCTGAAATTATTTTATTTTATATCCTTATGAACAGTTATACATCTTAGACGCTTACATTTATAAAACTTTATATAAAAAAATAAAAATAAATTATTTGAATTACAGGAAATATTTATTCAATATACATATATATATTGTGGTTAAATTACATATTTGGATAATATTTATCAGGTAGGTGTATTGTAGAATTTCAAAATAATATACTAACGGCAATATTATTATTTTTTAAAGATTGTTCGAGAGGTTTTGAAAAATTTGCATATCCATTAAAATAACAATAATAATATCATTAAGGTTTTTATAATTCATAAT
This sequence comes from Myzus persicae, assembly GCF_001856785.1. Taxonomy (NCBI): domain Eukaryota; kingdom Metazoa; phylum Arthropoda; class Insecta; order Hemiptera; family Aphididae; genus Myzus; species Myzus persicae. The sequence goes on along the minus strand of NW_019102226.1, from coordinate 260,231 downwards.
AGTATTATTATATTTTCAAAATGATTGACGGTTTTTGAATATGTGCTGTACAAGTAGACTGGACTTTGCGTTATTTTTATCTGATGTTTTTTTATGTAAACCATTCACAAAAAAAAAACCATTCTGCGTGGATCGTATTGCATTTGAACAACGTACATGAAATCATTGTTTAATTTAAAAAAAAGAATGGAAATACGTACTACGTTTTTAAAATTTGTTCAATATGACATATGTATATGGTATATACTATATCATGATATTATATAACGGCGTCATTTTTGTTCGCCTTTTTTTATTCCCCGCAAAGAATTATCAATATTTTTATTGAAATTTCGGCTAACAAAAAAAACTGTTCGTCAATAAATTATACAAATTCATTGTTCGACGTGGCAAAACAGAAATCGGATGTCCGGACATTGGTAGGTCGTATAATATTATGTGAATGCCGGTGGGTGAAATTGTTGAAACTACATACGCGCCGTCGTCGATATTGTTGGACGGGATTTATAATAATATGAAATGCTGCGAAACACGATAAAAACAGACAAAAACAGGCATAGCAGTGAATGGGTGGGACCTTTGAGCATAACGCTGTGAAGAATCGTTTGGAAAACCAATTACTATTATAGATCAATGTCAATTATATGTCATTTCATTGCATTAAGTAGCTGAAAACTTCGACTAAAAGCCGTACAATATGACGTATTCAGTGTCCTGAAATTGCTCATCACGTGATAAGAATATAAGACGATGTGCACTTTAGTACTTTACGACCGTCGTTAATCGTTATTGAATACTGTGTTTAAGTTGTCAGTTTAAAAGAATACAATTTTATCAGGAATTTGAAGACTCAACTTACTATGAAAAAATCAATTATTATTTTTTGTATTCGATAAAAATATTTTAGTTTGATCAAATTTATAAAATTATTTATTTTATTTTTACAAAAAACTATGGAGTAAAAAACGCTTTTAATATATAATAATGATGCAGAATTATTCAGCTAGGCAATTATAGTTAAAATTGAAAATGAGAACGTAGCATGCGTCACTGACTCCAGGTATTGGAAGGCAGTTTCTTAAAAAAACCATATTATATTAAGAAAACTAAAAAATAAGAATCGGTTGTTCCTTCAGAAACTATTTTGATTGGACGGAACTTTTATTTAAATAGAGAATGTATAAATTGATATGGATTGTCATCAGTACCTACTGGAGCGTACAATTTATAGCGAAGTTTTGTGGTAAGAGGATTGAAAAGTATTATAATAAAATTTATGAGAGTCTTATAGGCTTGGAAATCAACCCGAATTTGATTTACTGTTTTTTCCGCATCGATGTTTTTTGAAATGGATATTATAACATTTCTTATTACCATCAAATATGTATAATACACATATTTGACCAGAGATTCGGGTAAAATGTGTAAAAAAAACTTAGTTGGCATTCGAAAAAATATTATAGAAGTAAATACATTTGCATATTATATTATATAGAGGTACCTCCTGCCTGGCTCCTACACAGAAATATAAATTTAAATAATAAAAAAAAGGAGTACTTCATAATTTATGTTCTCTGTACATAATAATATACAGCTATGATTATTGATTTATATTACATTTCTCGAATTGTTTTTTTTATTGTTTTTGTTTGTAGGTATAATGTTTTGATTCGATTATTTTGTTATATTTTTAAAACTTCAAGCAGGTCCAATACTGTTGATAACAAGTAAAATATAATATAATGTTTACAGAACATGGTACAATAAATAAAATAATATTAATAAAAACGATAACGTAGAACTAAAAGAATTTTCAGAATTAAAATATTAACCTAAAGTAAAGTTATCGAAATGTATAATATAATATTAATGTTGTAAAAATATTTTTCAATAAAAAAAAAAATTGAATTCTTTAAAAATATTTAAAAAATTGATAAAATATAATATTTTCATCGGTGAAATACTTTACGTCAGCAGATATTCAAAATTAATTGACTTGCATCTGATATATTACCGTATTATTATATTTATGATATGTATTATTTTAGATTCGGAGGTAGACCTATGGCTTGAACATTTTTTTTTTGTGTGACCTGACGTCATCTTTATGAGCAGTAAAAATGTTTCAAATAGCATCATAGAAGATGGTCTCTGGTGAAAAATTGGATTTAGTTGATATATTGGAGGTGAACGATTACAAATACTTTTCAAAATAATCGGAAAGACAAAATTAAATATATAAATAGATGCTATAGAAGAACAGAAATATTTCAAACCCTATTTTCTGAAAAATCTAATTAGCCCTTTTGTTTCAAATCAACAATTAATAAGAGACTTGATATTTTTAAAGTTAGTCATTTTGAAAATTAAATTTTGATTTCTCTTATTGTATTTATTGAAATTTGAAATTGTTTAGTTATTAATAGGTAGTTCAGTTACTATAGTGTTACGGTCTACTCTTCTTTTTTTTTAGTTTTTTTCGATTTGTCATTTTTAATGGTAAGTGAAAAAAATTAAAAATTGAATATAATTTTAATCGAAAAAAGTAATTATGACAATTATCAAAAATATGCAATAATTATTTGTTTGTAAGCGTTTAGACACAATTTACAAACTTCGAACAAACGTCAGCATTGAGTATATTTGTAAATCATTTTGTAATTAAAAATGCATACTTTTTTTAATTTCAATACCTATAAGATTTTATAAATTAATACAAATTTTTCATGTTTTCAAGAGAAATAAGAAAAAAGTTTATTGTACAGCCACATTACATTTGTATAAGTGGTGGAAAATCTAAAATGTTATATTTTTAAGGAAAACAACGTTTTTTCATTACTGAACATGTAACCGTAAATGTCTGAGATATAGTTAAATACTAATTCAACCTGCATTCTACCATTAATTGATATTTTTAAAAAATCAAAATAGGAACCAAAACTTTTTCATTTTACAATTTAGTACCATAAACGGAACTAAAAAAATCAAAAGGTACATAGCGTCTCTGCCACAAAATTAAATTATTTATCAAATATCTATTGATTTTTAGAGTGTTATTTCAACCTTTAAAAATTGTATATTAAATGTATTTTAAAATGTAATTCATTTTGGAACCTAAGTAACCGAGTGTTTAGCGATTTTGGTTTGACTATGTGAACCAAGCTTATCAAATAACTATATGATAAACTATTGCAAGATGTATTTCAACGTCACTTATAATAACTTACTATTCATTAATTTAGTAACTTACAATTTTTATGAATACTATTTAACTAATTCTCATTCTAACCGCTTAACCGAATGAGTATTGTCCAAGTTAAAATGTATCAGACATGAGTAGGTACCGAACAAGTCAGACACAAGAAAATGTAACAACTTTAATGAAAATACAATCAAAAAAATTCTATACTACGCTATTTGATTTTTATCTTTGAAGAGACTTGCCAAAGACAAAGCTCCCTAAGTTTAAGAGCTTTTAAATTGAAAAAATGTACCTACGTCAAATAACTCACTCGCTAAAAAGTATCTTCTTGTCATTATATCCAATCCGAATGTCCCAGATAACCATGTAAATGTTCAACAACCTGTCATAGTGTCATGACAATAAATGTACACAACCAATTCCCAGCTTAGTGTCACTAATGGGTGCTCCTTATTCAAAATAACCAAACTTAACCAATTCTTATGTTGTACATACATGATAAACTTATTATTCGTTGTGCACAAATTGTGGAGAATATCCAAAACAAATGATTCCAAGTATACAGTTAAAACTTATAAGTTTTGTAGCCCAATATTATAATATAATATTTACACATAATGTATCTATCTACCTACGTCAATGGTGTTGCTAGAATTTCTGAAAGGGAGAGAGAGGCAATAAAAAGCCTTACAGAAATTGAATTTGTGTAGTTTTTTTGATAAAAATATGATTGAAATGACGATTTTGATACTTATTGTATGACCAGATACTTAATGGTAGTAAATACATGAACAGTAGACATGACACGAACCGTAGATTATGATTATTTTACTAAAAAATAAAACAGTGTATACTTATTTATGTCTATGCTCACGTTTGTACCTTACCACCTCGGCTGTGGATTATAGATATAATTCTTATCGCTATAATATTATATTAATTACGACAGGTTACAGTATACGTACGACAGTACTTACATAATATTATAAATTCATATTACCATAGGATTAATAATAATTTAACTCCCGACAAATTGAAGCATATTATGCTACCAGATATTTTTCCACTGCACTATACCTAAAAACATCTATGATTACTTGGTTCCCTTGCAGGGGAGAGATATCTAGTAATATTCTACATTTTTTTGAAAATGTTTTGGACAATTGAGTAGTTTCTGTATTTTTTTTCATTTAATTTGTCATTTATATGTATTTAGTTTGACGTGGTTCAAATAATTATATTTAACAATAATAATTTCTTAATATTATGTTGATTATGATTAATTAACAATACTGTTTTATTTATTATGTATATTTATGTTTATTGTGCTTACCGGCCACTGTCATGTCACTGCAGTACAAATCAATACATATTATCACAATAATTTGAATTTCAACCAAGAGGAGTAGAGTATGGCAAATTTCGGTCCAACTTGAGGGGGTTTATGTGAGCTGCAAATGACCCTTAAACCGAACTTGCGATGGTGATGTTTATACGGCATTGGTCGTGATTCACCCTGTGGATTTGGCTTTTTCGTTTTTCACACGAAATCGTTGGCCTGACTCCTAAGTTAATATAACGTTTACATAATAATACATTATTTATAAATTATAATTCATTATAATTTATTATTATTATTATTAGTATGCGTTTAGTTGTTTAATTTACAAGCTGGTATATATGGTACATGCAACGTTCTAAATGCGATAAAAAAAAAATTGATCGTTCATGTCCTCCGGAATAGCCACAAATTCATATTATTTGCTTATAGGTACAGGACGAATCAATAATATTTTAAATTTCAAATGAGACGATAGCGAATTTGAGAGGGGATGGGCAACTGTCAACTGAGGGTGGCTCAAATGACCCTTAACCGGTGTATTACCATGTTCGTCGTCCACCCATTGACGCTCAGATTTAGTTTTTTTCGTTTTTCCCTCTCGTCATGTACGTCATTGAAAATTTATGACGTCTTTGCCGTTTTGGCCAAGACACCTGGTGGCTAGATATATACATATATATATATAAATCGTTCGCCTGGTCCCTGTGCAAATATAGAGTTTATGTAATAATAATAAATTAAAAACGTTTATAATGCGTTATATTCACAGATCGGTATCTGCAGCAGCAGCGAAATAAAAAAATTGTCCTTCGGAAACCACGCACCTATTGTATACCTATACCTAGGTACAGGTCGTACGCCGCGGCGGTCGAGACGCACAGCTGCAGCTGCTAGAGACACGCGTATTATATCGGTTTCTGACGTTTCTGCGCAGCTTTATGGTTTATACTTTACCTACACGTACCTGCCTGTACCTGTAACCTACGTGTATCATGACAGCCGTTTTGAAACTATGCGGGTGTCGCTGTCGAGTGCCCCGCCGCGGCTGCAGAATGCGTGTGCGTGCCAATCGAACGAGGAAAAATAAAATATAGTAATATCGCAATTATTATTATTATTATTTTCTCGTCGTATAAATTATTACATTCGGTTCTGTGTGAAATTAATTATTCGTCGTGATTCATGACCATAAAAAGACCGCGCAAGCGACGGTAAATACAATATTATTTTAACGTGTCTAAGTTCGATATTTGACGGAGAATTATCATAATGTGCTGCTCGCCTGCACACGATAATCGCGTGTATTAGAGGTACCTATATAAACCTATCTAATAACAATATAATAAGTAATATCTAATAATACAATATTTTATTTTATAGTGTACCTCAAAACAGCACACATGAGTATACACTGACGTGCAAATTCCAGAGAATGTAGTTACGGGAAATTCCGGGGGGATATTTCCGAGACCAAGTTTTTCAAATTGTAGTTTTTAAATATTGTTCGTATGCAATGTTTAGAAAGAACGTCATCCACATGCTTATGTTCATATTTAATAAATGATAAACGTATGGTAAATTGAACGACGTTTATATTTTAATGAATTTAAACGATTTTTAAGACCGTCAATTTATTTACTATTTAATAAATATATATTAAAAATAAATTAATAAATTATATTTTTTCTTCTTATAATTCCTAATATAAAAAAATTTATAAAACGAAATGAACGACCAAGTGAACGCATTCATTTTTTTCAATAAACGTTCACGTGAACGAATTCGATGAACGTTTCGAACACTGTTTATTTATTAATGATTAATAAAACTTATATTTGTAAATGACCCAAACGACAAATATTTATACTCAAAAAAATTACTGAAGAATAAAAAGAGTTTAAAATTATTAAAACGTATTTAATTTATATTAGGTAGTATAATATTTAATTAAGTTATACACTTTAATTTCAGTTGTCAGTTTAAAGAATGGATTTTAAATAATTTCTGTATTATTACCTATAATTATTTATACAGCCTCCCTGTTTAAATTAAATTAACTTTGTTTTTAAAAGAAAATTACTTTGAAGTACCCAAATACATATTTTAAATACTTTTGAAAAAAGTATACTCGAAAAAACAATTTTAAATGCATTCTCAAAGCTTATTTAAAATAAAACACTAACTTTTAAATACTTATTATTTTTGGTTTACGTTGTATTTATCATTTTAATTTTGATCATGAAGAATACAAATTTAAAATAAAAATTATAAACTATAATTATTATAATTTTATTATATTTTTTCACTGTGAATTATTTCTATACTCAACCGAAAATTCAAATACTTTGACAAAAAAAAACCAGATGAGTATTTTAAACTTTCCCCAAATGATACGAAGTAAAATGTTCTACAAAATTATAACATTAAAACATAACCTAATGTATAAAAAAATGTATTTTTTAAAATTGAAAATAATTTTTTTTAAGTAGGTATTTGTGTTTTTAATAAAATACATTTTTTCTAAGTATTGAAATGTGTATTTTAATAACTTTTAAAAATAAATACCCAATTTTTCAGAAAAATAATAAACTGAATAATTTATGTAAACATCATAGAAGTTTATCAGAAGCTTGCATCTCCAAAGAACACTCCTTAAGTAGTACAAAAATCTCAAGAATTTGAAAATATGATCTTTATGTATATATAAAAATTCCGAAATTCAGATTTTAAATAGTTATTTAAGTTTTTGCAGTGCATTATAGAAGAAAAAAAAAGGAATGAGCTTGCCTGGTGAATCACCCTGTATATTATTTGAACACGATTATAAGTTAAATAATAATAATATAAACTACTTAGTATCTATATATTTAAATTTTAAAATTCTCAGCGCGACGCTGTGATGGGAGATTCAACGATATACTATCTTAATACCCGTTGGCTATTATGTTCCTACAACCTACTTGTGGCTACGTAATTGCATTAAAACTAATACAAGAAAAAATAAAAAACAATACAACTGCCATGTAATACTTTTAAAGTAATTATTGAGGCACACGACCGTTCGGCATTATTCTATACTGCAGAAGAAATTATTTTGCATTGAATAATAATATATTATAATAAATGTAGTAATAATAAATATTTTATAATGTTCCATGCAAAATAGTTTTGCCTCGTCTCGTAACTTTTGTTTCGTCGTTTAATGATTGAAAGTATGCTGGGCCAGAAGCACTGACGTTAATTGAATTTTTTTTTTTTGATATTCTCGAAAATATCTTTCAATTAACTTAAGGGTCAACAATACATTGATTCAGATCACAAAAGGATTGATTGATTGAACTTCATGTACCATTCAAACAACATTTCGGTGTTAAGTCGGGAAATAAAATTAGAGCTATAGAAATGTTGGTTCACTACTCATTATCACTAGAATTAATTTAAAAATAAATAAAACAACCTGAAATGTCTATTATTTGAACACGAATACAAGTAAAACAATATACCTACTATCTAGTTTACACATAATTTTTAAACACTAAACGCAATGCTATATGTGCGAGATACGACGATATACCTTCTATCGGAATACTCTTTGGTTATTATTTACCTACCTATAGGCTACAATCGGTGTGCGGCTACATAATTGTATTGAAACTAATACGAGAAAGAATAAAAAACAATACATTTGGTACGTAATACTTTTAAACAACTATGGAGGAACACCGCACACGATCGTTCAGCATTATCTTATGGGTACAGCGAATAATAATATATTATAATGAAGGTAGTAATAATAAATTGAATGTTGCATACGTACATAGTTATCTGCGAAATAGTTTTCTCAGAACTTTTATTTCATCGTTTACTGCTTGAAAGTGTGTTGGACTACCACGTAGAACTGACGTGAATCGACTTTTTTTTTTTGATATTCTTGAAAATACTTACCATCTGAACACGATTATAAGTAAAATAATTAACTATTCAGTTTAAAAATATTGTTTAAATTTTTGAACACTTAACGCAATGTTACTTGTCCGAGGTTCTAAGATGTACTATCGGAATAGCCTTTGGCCGTTCTATACCTATACAACCGAATTGAAGCGATTAGTCGTGGGAAAACCGGACAAGTCCACTTACTTCGTAAACAATCGACTTTTCCATGAAACCGAATTCATGGAAGCAATATACCCTGCTGTCATGTGTCAGTATACCAACCACATAAATCCGATTATTATTTTTAGAGTTATCATCATATTACATTCCGTAAATAATTATTTTCTGAAGCGATAAATGCGATAACGATTTTTGAAATGGCCGCCCTGTACGGTTCTGAAAAGTTGATTAATTTACTGTCGGTTGTTCTACAGATCGCTTCAATATTCCAATTTAACAATTTAACACTTGTACAAGAAAGAATAAGAAATAATACACCCTGTCATGTAATACTTTTGAGCAAATTAAATAGGCACACGATCGTTTGGCATTAGTCTTCGCAGTGAATAATAACACATTATTATACAAGTAATTGATTATAAAATAGCAAGTATGTATATTAAAATAAAATGTTACTTACTAATTAGGTACATAGTTACAAGGAAAATAGTTTTCTCGTGTTGGAACTTTTATTCCATCGTTTAATGCTTGAAAGTGAGCTGGAATACCACAAGGACTGTCATCGACATTTGTTTTTATATTCTTGAATATATATCCTGCCGTAAGAGTTACTAATGCTTCGATTCAGATTACAAAAGGATTAATATTGAACTGAACGTCCTGTAAAAAAAAAAAACAAACAACTGGTAAGTAGGTTGAAAGTTGGAAAATACAATTTGAGCTTGAGAAATTTTGGTTTCATACTCATTATCACTAGAATCAATTTAATAATAAATAATACGACTCTTTGATTGGCTAAATGTTTTTGAATAAATGGAAATTAATATAATTCGACTATCAGAGTATAATAATCTTAATAATAAGGCACGATACTAAATAATCAATCTCGAAGTGTACGCATCCTTTCATTACAGCCTTCCTATTAATTTATTTAAATTATTTTCGTACTGATTACACGAAATGAAATTGTTTATTTTTAGGAGGCTAATTATTAATCACGATATCATAAAGTGTATTGTACCTATATAATATACTCTAAAAAATATGAAAATGACACCGGACAAAAAGAAGTTTATATTTTTCAATAAATATTAATTAATGGATGATATAATTTTGTTCGACAATAGGTAACTATTGATATTATATAATAATTAAATTATTATTATTTAAAACAAAAATTATCGTATTCAGTTTTAGTATTGATCATAAATATTATAATAATATTATATTTATAATCAATAGTTATAGTTAGTGCGATACAATAAATTGACTTAGTATTGAGGGTATTATTCGGATAGTATTATGCTACAGTAGTAGACTAAAATCGCTCTATAACATGTACCTACCCAAGTGTATTAAAATATGTTTATAATTATACGAACAATACATATGTTAATACTACCTACTCTGAAGTTATGCAAATTTCAAATTTAAATTACGATTAATCATAAAAAGCCAAAAATGTGTAATTATACATTATTGTTGTAGTGCACTTATTAATATCTGAAACTGGTCACAGAATTATTTTAACTACTCTCACTTGTGTGTTCATCCCTTGTTTTCGTTTGAAATATGTTTAATACAAACATTGTTAGTTGATAATTAATCAAGGCATAATGGCCAGTTATTTCTGTACTAGTACCATGTAATGTTAGCCTCATTCATAAAGTCTAGATAATTGGCCTCCCATTTTTTTGCCAACAATAAAAGCTTATTTTTTCAAAAAATATTTATTGGATGAATTTATTTTGTTCAACAATTATTTTAAATATCGATATTGTATAATTAAGTAGTAATAATTTAAAAATAAAAAGTATATTGTTTAACATCGTGATAATAGTTAGTGAGAAACAATAAATATTTTCATTGTCTTGGTATTGCAGGTGTTATTCAGTTAATATGTTACACTAGTAAAAACTAAATAATAAAAAGTAAACAAAAATACTAAAAAAAGCATATTTTAAATTTAAATTATGATTAATCATCAACAGTTAAAAATGCATAAATGAACACAAGCACGCGCGATTGTATTATTAGATTGTACTTAGCCAGGAATATCTGAAAATTATTTCCTGCATATTTTGATCGATTGACAAATTATTTTAACTACCTACTCTCACTTATGTGTTCATCACAGTTTCAGTTTAAAATGTGTTTAATACAAAAATTAAGTGTCTTTAGTTAATAATCAAAGCATAATAGTTATATTTATTAGTGTATTACTGTATTAGTTTCATAATGTTAGTCATGTTTATAAAGTCTTAACTTAATTAAGTTAATTATCTAGTTGACTATCAACCTCTCAATTTTTTTTTTAATAGGATCACAATATCATATGCATAATAGTGTCTATGCATAATTGCATATTGTGCAATTTACCGACTGAAAATACTTAATTTAAAAACTTATATAATTTAGATGTAGATAATAATCATTGGGTAATGTAGATACCTATATTATGACAAAAAGGACGAACAGGGAAAAATCTATTATATTATACTGATATGTGTTTGGTGTGAAGATCTTGTCTCTCTTAATTATGTTCAGCACGTATAAATGTTTTTGATTAGGTCACATTATTACTGTATTGTTATCATAGATGCTGATTTCTATATTCTATATTATATAAAAAATGTATTTTATCAGTTTGGTACAATAAAAACATTCGAGTTAAATAATGAACATTTTTATACAAGTATCAGTTAATATATATATTTTATTAATTAAATTGCTAATAATAAACTAATATTGTAAGTACATAATAATCATATAGATTATTCTTTCTATAATTCAATACGATAGTTAAATTATTAATCTCGTTTGCAGATACTTCTACGAATAATAACTAGTGTCCAATTGCCCAACAATAAAACTAGTTTTAGTTAAAGTGTATTAAAAATAATTGAAATAATAGTGTATTTTTAATAATATTATTATGATTCACCAATGATAGTACATAAATCTTTGTTTTAGTTTTAATAATCTATTAATCGACATTTAAATGGTACATATAATTACTAACTAAAGTAGAAATATAAATTATATTTATTGTAATAAATAATAATTATAATTATTATAATGATATATTCTAATAGATACCTGTATTGAAACGCGTCAAAAAATACACTTATGGAGCATAATTTATTGTATAATTGAGTCGTATTATTGTTATTATAATTTTCAATTAGTTTTTAAAAATAAAAACGATAAAATAACGAAAGTCCCCACGTCGACCTTGTGATTTTAAGATTTCAATATTTCAGTATATTTATGATTTGGACCTAAAGTCATTCGGCAATACAGGTTTATAATATCTTAATGGCACATACCTAATAATATAACCACTCGAGACACCGAATTATTTTGAATAATTTATTGGACTAGGTTAAGCATTTGATAATATGAATTTCTATCTTTTTAGTACCTACTAATGTATTATGATCGTGCAATATCGTTGTAAATTACGTTAGTCAAAATGAATTTGTACTCGAAACAAAAAATATTTTTTTCAAAATTAATTGGTGTGAATTAATAATCTTTTTTTCTTGAATCATTAAAATTCATGATAATATGATATATTATACAGAGTGGTTGTTAAGCTAAATTTTGTTCTATCGCAATATAAATGTTTGTGAAAAAGTTTTGATTTATTCTATTTAAACTAGGTACTGTAAGGTTAATAGTCTATTAAATGTGTATTTTGTAAATTGATACGAACTATAGTTATAGGGATACAATATGAAATATGTTTAAAAATGTTTACTTAGTCCAATATGATACTAAGTCAGACATGAATCAATATTAATGATTTTCAAAAAAAGTAAACCATATGTTTTTAATTGATAGTATTATTATCCTTAAAATTTAAAATAGAATAACTAAGAAACTTTTCGTTCAAATTTTGATTACCATAAGTTATTAAACATTCAGAAAAATAATAATATGATTCACAAGTTTCATTAGAATGTAGGTTCTCATTTAAAAACCTAAGTTGGTATCGCCGATGGGTACTTAATATTAATGAATGTCTGTAAATCTAAGTATTAAAAAATATTGCTTTTGACTTAGATACAAATTCCAAAAAAAAAATAGAATTTGAATGTACTCATAATTTAAAAACAAAAATGGTGGAAGATATGTTTAAACACCACCTTGCATATTTTAAAATAGTTGATAAAAAATATTATTAGGTGTGTAGTATCATAATATGGTAGTAGTGGCGTGAGAGAAAAAACTTCCAGTGTCATCATCACCACTTCAAAGTTTCGAACTCTTGGAGTTGTAGGTGGTAGGTAGGGGGTTGTTTTTATTGTTATTTTAATTACATGGTAAGAAGATCCCGTGGCCAATTTCATTATAAGAGGATAAGGATGATTGTCTGGTATAATGTAATAGAAACAGGAATGGAAATAAGAGGATTTGAGTGATGTAAGACGTTTTCGCGGAATTCCGTATATTAATTTCGTTCACCCTTAAATACATCAAATATAATTTTATAACGTTTCCGCTCTAATTCGTGGTTTTATTGAGTTCACCAGGCTAGTAAGTTTATTTATATTTTACCCCCGGTGACATTATAATAATATTTACGTATATGCCTTTCCATATTTTATGTTTTTTTTATGTTATATATTCCTTACCTTAACATAATAATTATACGAGAAAAATATATAAGCCCACGGCCTCCACAACCTCGCTGTACTTACAGTGTATTGAAAACATTTATCTAAGAAATTAGATACTTACAACAAGAACGCGTTTTTTAATTATCAGGAAACGGCCGGGTCGCGTTATATTACGGTTGACACACCGCAGCGAAACATTAAGCGACGACGCCCAATTAAGTTTAAATAATAATAATAATTAATATGATACTTGGTGAGTATAATGTTCACAAGAAGTATGTAGGTATGTTGTGATAATATTATCAATAGCATTTTAAGAGGGTATATTATATGCAGGGAGATTCACCAAGCGCGCTCGACCCCCTTTCTTCTTTAAAAATGCAGTTATTCGAAATGAGATTTTTGGAGTTTTTATATAATATACTTAAAGACCATATTATTATTTTTGAATACTTGAAATATTTTCTTGTATCTTTCTTAGGTGTGTCCAGTGGTGATAAAAACTTGTGCTTTTTCAAATGAGATCCTTTCACGCTTTTTACTCTAAATTATTCAGCAGATGACGTTATTGAAAAACGTGTTATCTAAAATATCAAAATTCGAACAAGTAGTTTTCGACTTGCTAAACTTTGTCTGCTAAGGACAATAATCTTGTTCACCATACAAATCCGGGTTATGGTTGAAAATAAAATTTAAATATATGTAAATTAAAAACAATATATCATTGTATTGTTATAATGTAGGGAATGCAATTTATTATACTTAACACAGTTCTTAATGCACAACTTACATAATACTATTTTTTTCTAATTAGATTTAATTTTAACCATGACCATTGCAGTACAAGAACAAGAAGTAAACTAATATGTATTTAATTCTTATATTATGTAAAACAAAATTTGGAAAAAGAAAAGACAGATGTTGGGATTAACATGGAAATGGAATTTGTTATGGATATTAGTTTGTTTACAATCTTTCGATGTTATAAAAAAAATTGAAGGTAGGAAAATTAAAAAATTAAATTATTAGCTTAGATTATAATATTATAGTTGTACTCTAATTAGATTGTTACATTTATTCTGTAATTCTAAAATATAACAAAAGAATTTATAGTTGTAAATTTAAATTAAATTAAAATTAATAAATAATAATTTAAATTTGACAAATCACATATTTAACTCGATCAGTTAAACCTAATATGGAAAAAAAAACCATTAAATTTACCCAGTTTAAATAAACTCAATTTAATTTTTTTTTAATAGTGCGTAGATCACATAGAAAGTGACGACGTTCTTTCTAATTTTTTAAATTTTTAAAAACCATTTTATTGAATTTGTATTGTAATGTACTGTATATACACAATATACTGTTAATAAAACTTGTTAAGTTCATACGTTTATTAGAAAATAAACTTACTATTTAAGTTAAAAAGATAAAAAATAACAACTACATTTTGATTTTTTAACTAGTTAATGTTCATCTCTGCATGTATGTATGTACATTATTCTATTTTTCAATGGAAATAAATAACTAAATAATACAAATGATAATAATTTAACGTATATCGTTAAGTCGTGTTCTTATTATTAGTTATTACACATTTAAAATGCTAATAGATTGTATAACTATTACCTAATGTAGTATTTGTAAATCGATTAAAAAGCAAACATTGACTCTATCTTAGCTAACTATTTTCTTAAAACATAAACAAATAAATATTACGTAGTATATTGTAAGTCCCGTGTGTACAAGTACATTCATTGTTCTTATTCCTTAGCACATAATGTTCAATAAGTAATAATTATAGGAAACTACACGTTCAAATTCTGTTTTAGATACATCGACATTTTCAAAAAAATTGGCTGCTGAATATAAATTTTAAGTAGTTATTATCGCTATAAGACACTACTCGAAATATGGTATGAGAAATCAAGTGTTCCAAAATAATATAGTGTTTATAAGTACCTATGTTTAAGAATTCTAAAAATGTATAGTTTATTTATATTAATTTCGAATAGATATATAATAGAATGATGTATACAATTGTAGATAGTACAAATTAAATTGAATGTATAGACAATGAAGACGTGGTTGTTGTAGTAAAATGTTTTATTAGCACTATATTATAAAAGTATTAAATCATAATATTTTTTACTGAAGTCGAACATGCTGTAAAAACCAAAATATATAGGCCAGACGGAATTTTTTATTAATAGAGATATTTTTTAAAATATAATATAGTATTACGTACCTATAATATTAAGATAATTTTAACTTTTTTATTGAGCAATTCCTTTTCAGCAACAGAGGTTATTAGACGTATTGATAAAAGAGAAAAAAGTGATGAGTTAATTATTTGCCATTGTTATAATGTTTTTCTGTTTTCTACAGATCGACAAAATACCACAACTTTATTGCTTTTAATATCAGTAATCTATATCTTTTAGGTACCTACGAAGCATACTTAAAACGAAACATTTCATCGTTTCCTAGATCAAAATCAGTGTTTTAATTCAAATTTAAATCAAAATCCCATAATATTATATTTTAAATTGTAATTTTTTAATTTATTTAGAATACATATAGTTTTGTTTCACAGCCGTATGAGCGTTTTTGAAGTAACTAGTTAGGCGTTTAACATGTAACATTTTTTAACAAATTTTCAGGATTTTTTTTATGTCATCAACAAATTTTTCTATGCAACGGCATTGGAACCATAGTTAACGTTATTGTTGTCTGAGGATTTGTCAGGAGACGATTAAGGTAAAATAATAATATCCACTGCGCCTATCGATCTGAAACTGTTATGGACAATCCGATAAAACAGCCAACTACAACAAGCGCTTAGGAGCGAAAGTCGTCTGTAGGGAGGTATATAATATTATTTTAATGTAGCTGGTACCTAAATTATATCCTACTACTGTTTTTTTTTTATGCATCGTTCGCAACTTTTTAATTGGCTTATTAATACGACGGGATTATGTCGATTTTGAGTCTGCCGCAGAGAAAGTCACTAATTATTAATTTAATTATCATTCTCGCGTAGTACACGAAAATTTCGAAAAAAAAACAATTAAAAATAAATAATGGTTTGAATAATAATATTTTGCTGTACCTACCTAGCACATACGATTCCGCAAAGTTGCGATTACATTACGATAAATCGATGGTTGTTTAATATACGTATTGTTGACAATGTTTGGAGGTATAATAATATTATTTTTGCTTGTCGGAAGTTACGAATGCAACATAATATTATGTAGGTACCATCAATTACTATAATTATTATTATTGTTTTCGAAGTGGGTGCAAGTACGAACGTATAGCATAATGATAGGTCATAGTAGGTGGTGTTGGCGTGTGATCAAAAACGGTTGTAACATAGCTTTGAAGTCCACAGTTTTCTTTTTATTATATTTTTATTATTTTTATCAATTCATTTTTAAAAGACAAAATATTAGGTTTTACATTGAGTATACGAAATTACAAAAATACAACTAATTACGGATAAACTATACTATAAGTAGTAACACATTTAAGACAAACAAATTATTTTAACACCAACGTTTTTGAAAATATTTCTCTTACACAATTTTACGCAGTTACCAAACAACATTTTTGGGAAAATTTACATTTTTATCGTTATCAATTGCTCTAAGTTCTACGCTTTGGATGACAACATACATTTTTAATTTCATATTGCAAAGCGTCGTAGTACCTCCACTGGGAGGCTCCTACATTCGGTCTAATCTGTCGTTATTTATTTTAATTTAATTTTTTCTTTTAACTAATTCATCAATTGTTCTTATTGTTCTATTTTATATTGCAACATAATGAATAAAAAAAATCCTTTAAGAACAAAAAAAAAATATATATTACAAAGCACAATATAATCTTATAAGTTTCGATTTATACCAAAATTTTAAAATGAATATTGGAATAGTACCTATCTAGTTTAATGGCTATAAGAAGTTACCTATTTAAAGTTAACCTAACCTAACCTAACCTATGGATATACGTTTTGAGGGGTACGTATACCTCTATACCTCTGTACCACTACAACACTCAGCTCATCTAGGTATATTTGAAATCAGGGTTTGCAATCAGGGTTATGATTATAACGTCATATTTGATAAAAAAAACTATTGAAATTTGTAAACGTAATTATAACGGAAAACAATAAACATAAATAAATAAATAATACAAAACAAAACGTAACGTTTAACAAAATATATGATTTATCATTAAATAAAACATAACGCAAAATTGTGTATATTGTATTCCATTAAACGAAATAATTAATTTCCAATTATTTAATAATACTTAGTAGTAATCAATTATTTATTCAATCCAAGAATTAATTTTATTCTGTATCCGGCCTATCCTGGAGATCCCGCATTAGATATTATTTTAAAACTTAATAAGAAGAAAGTATTAATAGAATAATTTAATTACCAATAGTTAATAATAGTGATACTCTGATAATATTGTACTGTACTATCTGTCCTATGGTCGAAATTTATAACATTCAAGTTATTCAACTAATGTGTTCGGTGTTCAGTTTGCTCAGATTTGTTCAGTCGTCACTCGTCAGTGTTGGTCTAATTGTTGTCAAATGTTTAATATTTATATTTTATACTAATATACTTATAGTTTTAACGTGCATACGTTTTCTTTATATTAGTTTAACCCATTTAATTAAATAAATAAAATTACACAATACCTACTTAAAACTCAGAATAGGGAAATGATATCCCCCCAAAAAGGTCATAGTCATATACTCATATACTTTTAAATTGCGGCCTGTGTTCTCTTAAAACAGGTATCTAAATGCTTTTAAATTTTAAACAACGATAAACGCAAAAATTGTATAACGTTTTAATTCTGAATAACGATAAATACAAAAGTTGAATAACGTTTAAATTTTGAATAGCAATAAACTCAAAATTTGTATAACGTTTCGATTGTAAATAACGTAAAACAAAATTTTTTTTCAAATACAAGGTATTCAAACCCTGCTTGAAATACTATAACTCATAAACTGCTTTTCCAAAATTCGATTTTTATACTTCAAAGGACTATAGAAAATGTTCTGCTTTGGACTATAGAATCAAAAATTCATGTCGTCATAAGAAAAAAATAAAAATTTAAAAAATGTAAAGTTTGGTTTCTTTTGATCGTTTCTCACGGATACGCCTCAAGACAGATTTAAAATTAAAATAACCCATCTGCCATCACCAAGACAACTGCAGAAAGATAAAAATATTTCCTGTCCACGATTTCAATTTTTTTATTTTATTCGAATAAAAAATCGGGTAATAATGAAACCTACAAGTTGTGTAATGATGACGCAACTGCGAAAAGTTGCAAATTCATTGAAGATTTGTCGCCACAACAATGCTGTAAAAATTGGCAATCCCATTTTAAGCATGACGTATGGGGTAATTGAATTCGCTAATCCCTCAACTTTAGTCTCTGTAGCAAGAGCGATTACGTTTAGCTATTATAATTGGTGGTAGAATATAACGCATGATGGAGACGCCGTTTGCAGAATAGTTAATTGTAATTCTATTTTGTAGGTGTTTAGGTAACCGTGGTCGCAGTTGTTTACCGTTGACATACCAAGAGTCTGGTCAAGATTTCTAAATTTTTGAAAAAAACTCTAGAAGGTATCAAGGGCTGTGATACGGGCGAGTTGCAGATGAGCATCGTCTCATTTTCACTCGCTGAAGGATACGAATCTCGTGAGTATTGTATGCGTATAATAATAATAATAATAATAATAATAATAATAATAATAATATAACGCTGATAGAATATTATTATTATTTATTACATAAAAGTATTATTGTATACATACTTCAGGTATACTATATTAATTACACTTGATATGTATACAATTAACGGGGAAGAACAAACCAGTTTTTTACTGACTCGGCAGCCGTCGGTGATCGAAGAAAGTAAATAATAATATGTTGGTTATTAAAAAAAAAAATATATATATAAAAATAATAAAAGGGAAAACACTCAACACACACACACACACACAGACACAAGTAATAATAATAATAATAATGATAGTACATAGTAGTTACGTATTCAATCGAAGAGTACCTCTATTTCTACTCTATTATACAGGGTGTAACTAAAGCTGCACGTGACAAATGAATAATGAAAATTGATACAGTTAAATATGATTTATATTATGAAAATTTTAGTAAGGGTAATAAATTATTAAAATTTATCATTATGTCTGAAAGTTAGAAAAACAATATTTTAAAAAAAGTTGTTAAGATTCAGATTAATTTACTCAAAACTAACTCAAAAATAAAATACTAAAATAAACGTTTTTAACGGTGACGTTTTAAAAAAATAATTGATTTGAATTTTTTCAAAAACAATTTGTAAAATATACAGTTTTTATTTTCAGTATTAAACAATAGAAATATTATGCCATACTTATAGAGCAATCGTCTATTTATACAAATAAAAATTGTTAAAATAGTTAGTGATAAGGTAGAACAAAAATAATTTCATGTGTCATGTCTATCTGTTACATAGCCTCTAAACCATCAATTTGCTCTAGTAATTCGAAAACTGATTTATGTGATTTATGCAAATCAATATATTCTACTACTACCTATTATAATATTATTATTCATTATTATTCATTTAGGGATCGAATGTAAATGTTTTTTAAAAATATAAAATGTGTTGGTAGGTACATTAAAACAAATCTAAACCATTTATGCACTAGAAAAATAAAATATTATGTAAGTATATAAAATAATACTAAAATATTTGTATTATTATAATAGAATACAAAACGTATTGACTATATTACTATTAAGAGGTGTGTGAACAAACAAGGCAAATCCATTTTCGTCAAAAAACCTGTTTAAATATTTGACGAAGAAAACAAATACCAGCATCATGTCGTTGTAAGAACAAGACAGATTCAAAAACCCAAATGACAAACATAACACACTTGGACATTGCTGTCTGGACTTGTATTTTCGGGTGAATAACCAGGTAGCTCCAAAATAATATTATGAATTATGATGAATAAAATAAATGAATACTTAATAGGTTCTAGTTAAAATACGACAAACTAATTATGAAAATTAAAATCGTATTTTTTTTTTTTGTGAAAAGTTTCGAAAAGTGGTACCTTCTAGTAACGGACTCAATCATGTCATTATTATGTATATCATATATCGGATAAAAATACTTACAAGAATATAAAAATTAAAGGCTGGGATTAATATTATAGCTTTTGTTTCTTCTAAGTTCCAGTTCCGGTTCTGGTTCTTAAAAAAATATGAATTAAGGTCAAGGTTAGGTTCCGGTGTAAACCGATACTTGAGGGTTGGTATCAATTAAATTCGGGTACTATAAAATGTTAAAAGTTTTTAGATGGTAGTACTGGTTAGGCTAGGTTCTAGTCTCTGTTTAATGAATGTAACAGGTAAATAGTTAAAATAGTTAACAACTAAAGTTAACTATAATCAATGAAATTATATGCTTTATATCTTTAATATGTCTAATAGAACCCTTACTTAAATACAAATAATTAATAACCCACTTACTTGACAATTATTTGTATACATCCACGAGTGAAAATAAACAATATTGGTATACAGTGGGATATTTAAATCATGCTCGCCTCGATTTTCCCATAAAAAGTACATTTATTCCGATTCTGATTCTTAAAACTTTTACATTTTAAGTATACTTAAGTACTTACCATATTTCAAAATTTCTTATATTTTGTGTACTAATTAAGGAGTGTCATGTGGCGATACAAACCTTTACAGCCCCCTTTTTTTACGGCAAAATAATTTAATGGAATATTTTCTTAAAAATTAAAAAAATTAAAATAAATAATTTTTAGAGGTAGTATTTGTTACGCTTGAATAATTTTTACAAATTATCTATATTAATAAATAATAAATTAGTTTTTCAAATAATTTAAGTCCATTTATTCTACATATACTTAACCCACTATCATAGACAATAGACATATTATAAAATTCTCAAAAATATTGTCACAGGATTATCCTTAACTCTTAAGTAATACAAAAATTCTATAAGATTAAAAAATATAGTCTTCGAATGTATTTACAAATTCAAAAAAATCATAATTTGAATCTATGCGTAATTTAAGCATAGAAATAGGGTGGGCATGTACTTTTACCAACCTGTATAAATTAAATATGTGTCTTATAATAATTGTCTGATACTTGTACATAGGCTTAAGTCGCCATGATGTTAGCTCGAAATTTATATCAGAAGTGTTGATATCCTAACCGTTCCGATGATCCACAAAGTATAAAATCAATTGTTTAATTATATTTCATGTTCTTCCCTTGAGATTTTTGCAATGTGGGAAAATAGAAAAATATGTAAAAATAAAACATTCAATATAAAGCTTAGTCATATATTTATTTTGTGACTACGTGATATACAAAATACAAAATATTTTCAACAAAAAAATTCCCCGAGCGTATACCTACTTGTACAGGGACTTGTCGTATCTTAATTTAGTCTCCGTTCAATTTAAAAAATATTTAATATTTACCAGGAAAAAACTTGTCTAGGACAATTTATTTATTCCTGCCCCCAAAGAGTAATCCTTCTTCTATAAACAAATATAAAGTATGTTTTTTTACATTGTTTTAAAAATGTGTATGCATTTACATATTACGTATTTAAACACTCGTCAGAAAAATAATATATTTAAATACTGTTTAACTATTCTTGTTTGAAAAACCGCAAGTTCAAAAGAATTTTCCACAAGTAGCTGTGATGCACACAGAAATTATTTTATTCGAAACAGCGTATTTGGCACGTCATCTCATCAAAGTCAGTGAAATACAATACCTAATAGTATATTATACGTTCTTACCATCCACTTTAACTCAAAATTAGATTTACTAATTGGCAATTTTGAAAACAGGGGTAATACAATTTAAATCTTTTTTTATTATTGGTATTCAAGAACTTGAATATATACTTAAAATATAATTTTTAATATTAATATATTTTTTAACATACCCGTTTGAAATACATTAGTTCGAAATAATTTTCCTCGAGTACCTAGTCATAGTTTATTTTTCTACAGTTTTTTAAAATAATATTTTTTTCATGATTTTTATTGTTATTCGGAATCTATTCGGAACCTGTATAATATAAAACACGTATTTTCAAAGTCGGCAAATTATGCTCAACGAAATATAATATTATACTACCTATGGACACCAGCTACTAAAAATCTAAGCCCCGACAATCATAATATAATACTTACAGCGACTGACTATATGAGGTACCAAGGTTCGGAAAATACGTGTCGAACGCGTGTACACATATATAATAATGTGTATATTTTAATTCTCTAATAATACGTAGGTATAATATATATATAAGTATATGATAATATCGTAATAGAGGCCAACGCGTCGTCGACTGATTTTGCTCGCTTTTATGCCATTATTATAGTTCGTATTATTATTTTTTTTTTTGCTCTAATAACGTCGAGAGCGTATTACAACTCTCCGCTCTCAGATTTAATCGAAGACCCCGCGCGTGTATATTATGCCGACCGGAGCTTAGTGATAATATTATATTATCGTATCGCCTTAATGCATCTGCATAATACTCGACGTACCACGTTAGGTTTTATGTAATTTTCCATTTTTTTTTCCTGTTTATCTCCAGTCGAACGGAACGAGCGTTGTCGGAGGCGGCGGCGATGCGCCACCGCCGTTTAATTAGACGGAGGTCGACCTTCCGGCGACGATGTCATTGTGCCAGTCCTATAGCTGGTACCTAACATCGCACGTCATACGCTAGTAATAATATTATCATCGCCCAACGATTTCCGTCCAAGGTTCCGTCGTCGTCGTAATGACCCGACCGACGGGAGTCCGATCATCGTCTCCTCCACCGCTGCCGCCGACCTATATAATGACCTCACCTTTACGCGTCTCCTACCCGGAGAGGGGTAGAGGGGAAATGATCAATGAGCCTAAAAATGGCAGTTTTCCACCGACGACGTCATTTACACGGACGCGTTAAGGATTTATAGCGTTTTTATTATTTTGTTAAAATGTCAACTTTCCTTTTTTTTTCGCTAGCCGATATATGTAGTATTGCCGCGAGAAGAAAACACGTAACTGTAATGGAATCACCTGACACATCTGAATACTATAATAATATACAAGGTGAAACGGCAGCACCTAAGTCATCGTTTCCGCTGTGTAAAACGGAATAGAAAAAAACGTATATCGAAACGCGTTTTCAAGGAAACCTTCGATCTCGGAAATAGCTTATTTGCTGCTGCAGCAAGTGGTTATACCATCATTAGAATAACGTTTTCTTCGAGCAGATATAAACGAACGATTAGGAGTCTTTCGTTTCGGGTGCTTAAAATGTCAACAAAACCAATAATCAGAGATTGCAGAGTGGGTATTAATAAAAAAAAAAAATATTTATGTAATTATTATTATGGACGAATAGTCAACGCCGTTAATATTATAATCAGATGAATCGCCGACGTTTATTCCTAGAAAAATTCCTCAACAAAATGAATCCACGGACAAATGGTTATCAGTATATGAGTTTAATCTATATTTTTTTTTTATTTTGTATATAAATCTTTAAAAAAAAAGGAAAATGACAGTTTAGTTATTAAATTTAAATTAGTTACAATATAATACACTTTCAATCCAAAGACAATACAGTACAACACAAATTGTATAGATAGTAGGTACTTACCTATATTTTATATTTTTTTAAATAAAGAGTGAATTAATTAATTAAAATAATTTAGATATGGTATTGAAGTTTTTAATTTAAGACTGGATTGAAATGTCAAAACATAAATAATTATCTAAATGTATTTGCATTTTATATGATGTATTATATTTGTATATAATTTACTTACATTATTACAATTTGAGTGATGAAAATTATATTGTAATGAATAAGAATTGAAATTTTTAATTTAAAAATATAGAGATTTCAAATACCACGGGACCAGACGTCCTATGGCTAAATAACGTCATGTGACTATCAAATGTCCTACCTACCTTAATAATTTACGAAAACGAAACGTTTACCAATCATGTAACACCCGCAGAATCATTGATATCATCATCGAATATGCAAATATGAAAGATTGACTATGAATATTATGTGATTATCATTATAACTGTTGTTGTTGTTGTGGTTTTTTATTTGTTTTTGATTTATGTAGATAGATTTGTGGCATGCATGATGTACGATATACCGTCGTTTTTACTGATACACGAATAAAAGTAAACCGATTTGATGATAATGAAATGTAAATTTAATTTCTGTGTAATTGGTTTGATATTAATTTATATTATCAAAATTATAATAATTGTATAACTTGATTTTGAAATTGGTGAACTGAAAACAATTATAAACGTGTGTAACGTACAACTTAATTACTCTGTTGCGTACTTCTCTAATATTATATGGTAAATCATCGTAGTGGTTTTAAGTATATTATCTAACACGAGATCTCTGAAGATAATAATCGTTACATAACAATTAACAGGTAAAACGTTACAGAAGATGAAACAACATCGCGATTGAGCATTACAACAATGGTTGTTGTATTGACTTGCAATGAACATCTAGAGTAAAGCCGACCTGAATTGATTTATGATTGAAATCGGAAATTCAATTGTTGTGTGTCAATTGAATTCAATCGTTACCGTTACCTGGGTATATTATAACGATAATACTGACCGTTATCTCAAAGGCATACACAGGTAATAACAATGTACAGGTTCGTAATCTGATACGAATCCAATCTTATACCACTCCAATAATATATTTTATTATAGATATATTTATTCTGGTTAGCCAATTATACTTCAATACTGGTCAATAAAATATATATTATAGGTAGGTAGTTTGTTTATTTTATAAACACAATACCTAATGATATAATATACAGAGAGTGGTTTTTTTATCATTGAACACTAAATTATTTCAAAAACTTTGTATAATGTTTTTGAAAAACAATATTGTACATGTTATTCCTAGTCGTTAAAAACAAATTTTCTTTAAAAATATTTTATTTTTTTACAATATTTATCTTCACAATTGTTTAAGTTTTTTTACTTTATGAATGACAATAACATACAGTTTTAATTTCATAAGCCAAAGCATAATATTTTTCTGAGTATACACACAAATCAAATTTAAGGCGAGCCGTTGATGAGTTATTACTTTAAGTACCTTTAAGTATTTAAACTTTAAAGTTAAGATGAGCTGAGTGGAGGGGTTTACTAAGCAAAATATTGGTTCACCTAAATTTTAAATACCTATCTGATGAGCTAGTCATCCTAAGTTCGGGTTTTACACACAGAAAAATATTCTGTTTTGGAAGATGAAATTAAGACTGTTGTAATTCAAAAAATTTAAAGAATTATAAGAATAACAGATATTTATGAATATAATTTATTAACAAAACGTTGTTATGTTACGACTTGAAACCATGTAAAAATAAAAATTATTTTCAAAAACATTAATGCCTTTTGAATAATGAGTATCTTACGTTAAATGAAACACCCGGTATACTTATTAGTTATTATTTATAAAATACCTATTATTTTTAATTTAAGATTTGAAATATTTTAAAACTATTTTACATAGGTACTATTTATGTAAATATACCATAAAATAATAACCAATTCGAGTGTGCCTATAATAAATAGGCAATCATGATAATATTATGTTATAAACTTGATAACTTTCATATCTGCTTCGTTAAATTAATATACCTACCTTATATAAATAATAACAAGATAATAATAATTTAATCGAAGAATTCAAATCACATTTATATTTTACATAATAAGTACCTATATAGTGTATACACAGCAGTACGCATTTAGTAGTAAACAACATTTAAAAGATTTGTCCTGGTTGTATAATATGAAAAACTCATAACTGAAGGTAGTTCGAATTAAATAAAAAAAATTTTAATTTATTGGAAAAAGTATCTGAATATTTGTCCAGAGTATTTTGTTGAGTGTTTTTAATACAATTGATGAAGGTAAAAATAATATTAATTAAGGACAGTTACTGCAAACAGTTACTGTGTACAAAGTGTTTAGCTGTATACCTACCTACGACATAATATTTACCATTTTTATTTCAATTAAATTTTAATATTCGTAACAAACATAATATGTTTCTTACTAATTGAAGTCTTAATTAAATAATACAATGTGGTTCAAAAATTATGCCACAACCATTTTATCATATAAATATTCAAAATAGTGAAAAATATTAAATTTTTTAATTTAGAAACATCTATTATTATTTAAAATTTCATAGTATTACAATTGCTTACAATATTTTAGGGAGTTTTGGGGGTCAAATTAAAAAATTGAAAACGAAACCTATACTTTTGTTGTAAACATTATGTGAAGACATTTTTTAAATAATTTTTAGTGCTTGAATCACATTAATTAATGCGAAACTCTATGCTTGAGAGCTATTTAGAAAAGTATAGGTTTTCCTTTGAATTTCTATAGTTAACCCTCACCCCCCCCCGCCCCAAAAAAAAAAGTATGCAAATATAAAATTATGAAATAATTATAGATGTTTCTAAATCAAAAAAACTTTTGTATAATATATAGTTTTCACTATTTTGAATATTTATATGATAAAATGGCTATAACATAAATTTTGAACCATCCTGTATATATATTTATTGATTGCTAAACTTATCTAAAAAAATATTGAACAAATGAAAAATTGAGAACTTTAATGGTACATTGTAAATAATACAAAATAAAAGTATAGAACTCGCTTAAGTTTTGTAGGTATTGGTAATGGACGCTAAATAAGCCAGAGTTAATAGTTGTTGGAACAAATAAGTAGGTACATTTCTGATAAGTTTGAATTTAATTTAAGTAGTCCAGTAGCAACGTTGATGTATCCAAGCGAATTATTATTAAACAATATCACAATTATACAAACTGTTTGATGTTGAGTGTAATTATTTATACTTTTTTGAACACTACCTAGTATGTATAACATCATTAATTAATATACTAAATTGGTTTGATAGTTATTATATTATTAGAACATAATAATATACCTAATACTATGCGTTTAATTTATGCCCTCAATAATTTTGATTTGATTTTTTACATAGGTAATTAATTATATTATTGTTTTTAATTACAAGTAATGCTCAGTTTACTTTTGTTAAAGTACAGTACTTATAAAATTTCTATACAAAACGCGTCATCATTAATTTTCTTCATTCTGAAGATAAACGTTTTCAAAGATAATTTTCTTAAACATCGAAAGAAAAAAATTATCATGCAAATTGGCACTTTCGTATAATTATCTTGTAATTTATTACCTGTGCCACAAATCATTTATTGATATTAAATTTAATGATTTATACGGCAACTGTTATTTATTAAGTAGATTATATTAGATAAATTAAAAGACATAATACTTTCATTTGTCGTATAATTAAAGGGCGCATGCAACTGCGGCGTATTATTTGTTCATCAAACTTTCAATGTGGTTGAAAGAAATTTGTTTTACGACTTATACAAATTATGTATATTATGTTGACGTATAATAACATATATTATTTGTACACTATAATGTAAAAGGTATTTTAATTAAGAAAATATACATTTTTTCAGTGTGCTTGAACAGCTATGGATGTTATAATATGAACAAACGTATTCCTCGTGAACTATGCGTTCTACATAATATGAGTATAATATTAATTTGACGGTTGAAACGATTGTGCGATCGAGATTTGTCCAATTGAAATATATTTCGAAGTAGGTATTGCAAAAATTAAAATGTATACGTCCCGAAACACGAAAAAAATGACTAAAATATTTACCGATAAGAGCCAACCAATAAGTCACTCGATCTAGTCGCTTACATTTGTTTAATCACAAATAGTTAAACACAATTCCCAGTGTTGTAAAGACGGATCTTTGGAAGTTAATAAAAAATAATTCTTTACACTCCATTGTTTTGATTTATTTGAATTTTAAGCAAGTATTACACTTACGTAACGTCGATCATTGTCAAATATATTGACTGAACCGTTATTTATTTTTTGTTCAGATTTTTGGATTCGTATTGCAGCTTATAACGAAATTATTATTCCAAGACTTACTGTGAATCGACGATTATGTATAGCGTAAAAACATATTTATCACTAATCACTAATCAGTATAATTAAAGTTGGTAATTATTCTTACTAGACCGTAATTTAAATTTCGAAACATATAGACCATTACCAAAAAAAATGTTACTTTTCGCAAAAACAATTTTTTTAACGAATAATTTCGTTTTGGAAAACTTATAAAAATAGCAGATTTAATACCAATTTTGGATACCCAAGTGATTGGTTATATACATGGTGATACACCGAGTATGCTCACACCATTTTTTCTTCAATGATGCAGTTATTTGAAATCTGGTTTTTAGAATTTTTAAATATAATTAGAGACCACATCTTCAAATTACTGAGATGTTTCGTACTGATAAGGAAAATCCTCTGTAGAGATATAGATTTCTGTTTTCAAATGAAAACCCTACTAATCCACTGTAAATTATTAATGGATAATTTCTCTGAAAATATCAAAAAATCAGCACAAAAATTCTATAAAAATTCGGTCAAGCAGTTTTTGAGTTATTTAACTTTGTGTACTAAGAATAATAGGTCAGGTCCGTCGCTTATGATAATGAAAGATATGGTGATTTGAAAATTTTAGAGATATTAATCTATCAGCATTAAAAACAGTAGTAAACATTTTCCAAGTATAATACTATGAATACTATACCCGATTTTATACGTATATTTTTGTGAACCCGTTTAAGGACTAGGTATTATCCTAAGTATAAAAGGTTGAAGAACTGTGAAACTGCTCTTTCAAATTTTTAATGAGGTACCTATATCAACTCTTACAAAAAAATTATCCTGTAATAATTTGCAGTAAAAATGATGGTATTATCACTGTAAAAGGTACACGTATCGTTTGAATAACTCGAGTTCGCATAAATACAGGACACTATCCTTACATTCTTACTCCTTAATCTGGTATTTGATTATACTTAAGAATTTAAAAAATCATGATCCGAATAAATGTATTATTAAATATGAAAAAAGTGTTGGGGTGAGCATTATTGGTGAATCGTCCTGTATACGAGTATTGTAAAGCGTATAAACTAATAAGTAATTTATCATCAGCCCAAATGTTTTGAATATAACCAGTTACATAGGTATTATATTACTCATATTGTTAAAATACGTAAGTGCCGATAACTATACAATATACTTGCTTTAATGTTTAACTAAATGTTTGTTTTAATATTTTCACAAACCAATAAATCTGCTGGAGTTCACGCGGTATGCGTTACCGAAACAATGAGTCGAATGTAGAATGACGTAAAAACATCGTTAGGACTGCAGTCGGGGAACTCCTCTTGCCCGTCGAAAGTCATTTATACAAAATCGCGTTGTTATAATCGCTATTATTCATACACACATAAGCGCACGCTTAGAATATTATAATGTGTGCACATCCAAGGCCACGGCCCGAGGGTAATAATATCATGACGTGTCGCGTTAAATTAAAATATCTAATAATAATGAAATGTATGTTAACAGACCAGCTGCAAACCCATAAAATTAAAGTAAAACCATTATGAGAAATCTTGAGAAAATCTAACCATAGAACTAAGCATAGAACGTTTTCCACTCGCGGACTAGGTACGTGTGCACGTATGTATAGGTACAATTTCCGAAGGTTTTAAAAGGCGGATTTGTTTATATATTTTTTTAAATTGTTTTATGTGAATTCAAATACGGTTTTACGATTATTCATAAATTCATATGCAATTATTTATTCTCTCACGTATTGTTATCGCGGTGTTAAAAACAATAGATTTCAAGGTATTTTATTATTATTTTATAGGTGAATCGGTGTCGTGGTCGTCGTCGGTCATCGTCTTGACCTATTCAGTCAGATTCGTCTTTGCAGTCGCATCTTCGAGAAAATATGAATATTACGATATTGATAGGTTTATGGAGGTACGAACAAAAAAATTGTACCCACAACTATTATACACACGTCTTGCAGATAATGATATATATATATATATATATATATATATATAGGTCGATTGGAAAACTTGTCAAATCCGTTCAACGTCACACATTCACTGCGGGCGTTTAATTGGAACAACTTCACTTAAATAAAAATTAAAATAAAACTCAAGGCCGAGAGATTTCACAAAAGTTAACAGACTGCACACGAAATTCCGTCGCTTTTCACGCATTCGATAAATCAACGGTTGCCGCCGCTGTACATTAATTACCAGTTGGATAATGTGAGTTTATTAATATACCTCTTACAATTAAAATCGGTAATATCTGTTTTTTCCTACATTTTATGGTCCATATTTAATTTTTTTTTCTCGATTAACAATTTTTTTCGCTCCAGGATAATAATTCTCCATGTCTTGTGAAAAAAAGTAATAAGTTATGTTAGGTAATCATTTATAGAACTTTGTGAGTAATAATATTATTATAAGGGCGTAGGCGTTGACGCGTGAAATATGTTTTAAATACAAACTAAAAATATTTTTTAATTGTTTAATTTTTACATCCTGCTCGCACAAAACATATACTACACATGTTACTATGTTACTGTTCAAAACTATTAATATGTTATAATTCTAATGTTACATTCTTCGACTTACAATAATTAACCATAATTATGGTTAACGCATTCCTTACATAATGCCCATATAAATGCTTAATTTTACAATTATTATATTATTCTATAATAGCCGATTATTATAGGAAAGAATCTATTTTTAAATATTTCTGTAGGTTACTATTACAAAATATGGCCGGAGTGATAAAAAAAAAACAAGTACAATATTTGTATGTAAGCAATTATCATTAAATATATGAAATGAATAATTTGTTGAAAATTAAATTACATTAAATTACCTAATTAATAACATATATACTATTTATAAGTATGGAAACAATGTAAAAAAAAAAAAAAATAATATGTAAGAATTTAAAAATGTGTATGTACCTAATATATATTTTATATCTAAGTATGTAGGTGCATTTTTTTTTATCTTAAACATAACATGATAATTATTATTCTTGTTTTGTTGTGCAATATACTGAATTCCAAAATATTTGTAAATGAATTATTTTAATTCTAAAAAATATAATAATATCATAATTTGTTTATTGTTTCAATGAATTTCTGATGTAACCTATGTATTTTGTGAGTTGATACGCCTTAATAAAATCGGTTCGTTTTTTATTTTAAATAATGTTTAGGTATTATACATATACGATATTAGTACGAGTACAATGAAAACACGACCCATATTGTTGCGTTAAAGTTTTTTTGAGAATAGTATATTAGAGAATATTAAACAGTGACCTTTTTAATACATTATTTCGTTTAGGCGCAGTTAATGTAGTGTGTCGAGTAGTTATAAACGGTAACCTTTAAAAACATATATTATTATAATACCGCTTGGCAGGAATACACAATGATTCACAAAACATGCTCACCCCCAGCCATTTTTCCCTTGATAAAGAATTTATTCTAATTCTGATTTTTGAAATTTTTAAACATACATACTCAAAGACCATTTTTATACATTTTTTAGTTTTTTTTGAACTACCTACTTAAGGAGTGTCCCTTGTGGTTATACAAACTTCTGTTTTTTTTTCAAATGAAAACCCTCTATTTTTATATTTTTACAGTACATTATTGTGTGGATAATTTTTTTGAAAATTTTGATGTACCTAATTCAAAATCCAAACGATAGAAATTTCGCAGTAAGGTATTAAAACGTTTATACTAAGAATAATAAATTAGTCCTTAAAAATTGTTTTGCAAAAATATATTGTTCTTATTTCACAAGGCCGAACAACTCGATCACATTTCGATATTTACATAATAATTTTCAGAAAAATTATCTGGTAATTCTTTTACATTAGGGAGGGGGAGGGGTCTCATTTGAAAAAAAACAGTTATGTGTGTCTCCACAGAACACTCCTTAAGTAGTACTAAAAATCTCAAGAATTTGAAAATATGGTGTTAGATATATTTAAAAATTCCTAAAATAAAATGTTGAAGAACTGTTGCATTGTGAGGAAAAGGAGGTGAGTGGCATGCTTAGTCAATCACCTTATATATACAATATATTAGATTCATCGATCTCTAATATTTTTCGTTAATACTGGAGACTAACGGACGAGCAAACGGGGATGTAAGGTATTCTAAACTTATGTTTAGAAACCTAAAGGGGGTGAGTATGTTTGGTAAATCATCCAGTTGCAGGTCTAGTATGGTTTTTACAGATATTGTACCAACCTACCTACCTACCTACATACCTGCCTACATATCTTCTGGTATTATATTTTCATATCTTCAATTTTGAACAAGTACTGCATAGGTATACTTAGTTATTTAACGTTCATAAGAGCATCGGAAACAGTGATTAAGAAAATAAGAGAAATATTGACCACGGGAGGAAAATCTCTCAAGTTGGTAAATATTTGTACAATCAGTGACCTACTTTTTACTGATATATTCATCTAATCGCCATAGCCCCCCCCCCCCCCCACTCATAATGACCCATTTTCTCCAGAACCATTGCCAAGGTCCTATCCTATTAATACACCAAGTTACATAACTCAAGAACCACAAGTTCAAATGTTGATTTTGTTACATCAATATTTCCAGAAAATTCAACATTTAAATAATAAATTGTAGAAAAGGGGGATCATCATTTGAAAAAAAGACAGAAGTTCTGGACTATTTTAGTGAACTACAACAAATCTCAACAATTTAAATAACTGCATTATTGGAGGAAAATGGGGATAAATGTGCTTGGTGAATCACGCTGTATAATATTGTACCACTGTCGTGAAAACGGTTTCAGGATAAAACGTCCAGTCTAGTTTTTACAAATACTGCGCCTACCTACCTATTACATCCGTCGGTGTAATGATATTTTCCTATTTTCTATTTTTAACTCGCACCGTATTGGTCATAGTTATTTACCGTCCATAAAAGCATCGGGAACAGCGATCGGGAAAATAATAGAGCCGCGGGCCGGAAAATCTCTCAAGTCAGTAAATATTTGTAATTGTGTCTTGTACGTACAATCGGGGTACTTATTCGAGTTTTATCGTCAGCGCCACACTCGCGGGAAAAGCTAGCGGGGGTGACTACTGGCACATAATGTCGTTTAAAAATGTCACTTCTCATACGCACAACTGCAGCAGTCGACGTCGTGTAGTTGTTTCATCCACCGGCACGACCTATTATTACATTACCTATTATTATTATATTGTTCCTTTTCTGTGCGCGTACAATGGCGTAGTATTATATATTATGTATAATATTATTGTATATGTGCGCAGCGCGGTCGTAAATTCATTGGACTTCAGTCGAAAAGGCTGTAAACGCATAAAAACACGGCGACACACGACTCCTAAAACTCCTAGACGGGATTAACTTTTAATAAAGTCGCAGATAATAACATTTCCGGTTGTCATAATAATATATAATATAGCTTCGTCATTCACATGTAATATAACGTAATAATAATATCGTTAAGACCGCACGTCTCGCGTGGATATAATATAATAACAATATTATGTTTTAGACTATAGTTCTTCTCTCTCTCTCTCTCTCTCTCTCGGTCTCTCTCTCTCTCCCTCTCTTTCTCGTCTCTCTTCCTTAGCATTTCTTTGTTTCTCTTTTTTTCTATTATTATTATTACTACACCGCTGAGCTCTTCTCGCCGCCGTCTTGGCGCGGCACTGCAGTCATATTATATATAAAATAGTGTATCACATTAATCATGTTTTGTCTTTGAGCCGTATATGCTCTGTTATTGTATATATATAATAGCGTATTATATAGATATTAATTATTGTCCGTCTGCCTCTGATGTCTCACTCCAGATCATGATAAATCCACCCGAAGTCGAGACTTAAGACAATATAGTATGCTTGTTGGCGGCACGTGCGCGAATCTATGATTAAGGCTAGCGAATAGCGATTCACCAAACAAATATAATATGATCAATCTCAATAGAATTTTGATCGCGGATTTATTTAAATTTTGAAGTCACACTTAAATACCATAATATATTCTTAAACACATGGATTTGTCGCACCTTTTTGATGGGAGTGTAGGTACTCGTGTACTTGGCGATTCAAACTTTTTTCTCCATCGAGAACTTCCCCTCCTTACTTTAAATTATTATAAAAGAGATCGTATTTTCAAAATTTTAAACCGATATAACAACGATTTCCTAATGTCACACCTTCACCACTCATCCAAAATGATTTTATATTTTATTTTTACAAACAATTGACGGGGAGTTATCATGAATTCAATAATATGATTTCGCATCGAATTGTATGTAACGTCTAGTGACAAACTATAAATATTATTAAGTTATAATTGAAATAATATTGAATTTCATCCCAATCGTGTGTAATACAAGTGTATTACGGTAATGTGGGTATTTCGTTACGGCAATGATTTATTAGCTCATAATATTAACATAAATGTTTTTGGTATCCTATGTAATGTTTAATGTTTAAAAAAAAAAAAAACAAAAAAAAAAACAAACAAAACATAGTCTCTTCAAGTAGTCTTATCAATCATATTTTTTTTTTAAGATGTTTAAAGAAACTGGTTTAGGTATATCAGGTATTTAGTGTAGCTATAAATTTGGTTAATAATGAGTACACTATTTAGATAGCGTTGTATATGGAATCAACGATATTGATTCTGTAGTAGGTATATTATTATTTAAACAGTTACAGGTTTAACTAACTAACTTTATTAACAGTTTAAATAATATTTATTTTGTCTATCGTCAATTTTAAAACATCAACATCAACGTCGTGTGCACTAAGATCTAATCGCATAGCTCTAATCAACATCATAAGCACAAGGCACATTATATTTAATATTTAATAATTATTCGACCCGGGAGACTTAAATATCGACCATGTCCAGATGTTTGAACCATTTACTATTTTCCATTAATAATAATAATTGATTTGGGTGGATTCAAAAATATAAATCTAAACCTCTTCTCAAACTCTCGCCATAGTTTGAGTTTCATATTTAATAATAGTTTGGAGTAACTCCATACGATATCCAAAGTACGTATTCAAGATACGTATAATTTTAAAAATATATTTACCTCACATCATATCGAAAAACACCTACCGTTAATGATGACAAATATTTTATATTTTTTAAACTACTGGATTTGTCATATTTTCACGAACAGGATATTTATATAGGTAACGAATAATATTCAATAACCATAAACGACTAAACCAATCCTATTTGCTGTTTGCGTTATACTTTAACAATTTTCATAAGTTAAGAATTTATTTAAACAATAAATGTCACGCTGATGGTATAATATAATATCATTATTATATTTTATTCGTATAATGGCTTGATATGATTAATGGTAATGATTCGAAAAAGTTTTATCGACAACACATAACCGTTTTCCAAGTATTCTAGTCATTTATGTGTCGATTATTAAACAATAATATATATTTATAACTGCATAAAATGATAGTATACGAAATGTCGTTTTAACCATTTTTTTTTTATGTATTTTGCATAATATAAATATACATTTTCGAAAATCGACGTTTGTGATAATCGATTTTATGGGCCGTTTAATATTTTCTTAAAGGCCATTCCGTCTAAGATTCACTGGTGTTTCACATTTACAATGATTTTATATCGTTCTGTTATCGTATCAATTTTTTCACAGCTTGCTATAGTAATATTCTGCATAAATCGATTATGTGATTCTCATACACGACAACAGTAATATCTTATATTATTTAAAAAAAATTTTTTTTATTGCATTTTGAATAATTGCTCTTTTTATGTTCACTAATTTAATTTAGTTTTTGGTCTTGTCCATTCCATATCCACTGTGTAAAAATCAGTTTAGAAGATATCACCTAAAACATATTTTGTGACGTGCATTGTTCAAAATGTAAACACAGATAATAGTCAATAGGATATCTCTAGGTTAAGAAATTTTTATTTTCGAACTTAGTGCGATTGCAAGTTGTAAGATGTTCGAGAGGTTTGTACATGACATGTTCGAGGAGATATTTTATTTTAACAGCTCATGAACATCAGTTTTTAACTTACAAGGAATATACGTCATTATTCAACTCCTATAAGGATTCACTGGTGTTTCACATACTATTTTTAAATGATTTTATAACATTCTATTATCGTATGAATTTTTTTGCAGCTCGTTTAAATAATAATATTTTAATTTTTAAATTAGTTTAATAAATTGTGCGATGATCCTACACGTAGTACTATTTTATATTATTCTTTTCATCTTTTATGGTATTTTAATTTTTTCCCTTTTTTTATGTTTATTAATTGAACATAATTTTTGGTCCTGTCGTCTTGTCAATATTTATCTTAATTTCCTTTTGAATTTTTCTTTTTCAGCGATCACCACTCAAGCGTTAAAAGCAGACTCTATAACGTGTCATCCCTCCTTTTTTTCTGTGTGGAGGATATTAATTCGTGGGTATTAAAGTCTCAAGTTAGAAAGCTCAAGTTCTAAGAAGAAGCTAATTACGTATATATATATAAACTTTAAAACAGTGCCCTAAATGGTAATTAAGTTAAATTAGCATCCAAAGGGTTTAATTGAAGTATATTGGCTTATACTATAAGTTTGCGTGAATGATAACTGCTGCAGTGTTGGATAATATACTGTTTTCGTCTTTTGGGACCAGTCATTGATATAACTACAATAACTACAACTGTATCCGCATTGTAAAATTAAAACAACTTGCCACGTCAATCAACAAGTATTAATTAAATTATTTTATCATGTTTGCTGTCAAGAGACGTTAAGATACAGTATTTTATATAT
Organism: Myzus persicae; assembly: GCF_001856785.1. Lineage (NCBI taxonomy): Eukaryota > Metazoa > Arthropoda > Insecta > Hemiptera > Aphididae > Myzus > Myzus persicae. The sequence continues at coordinate 222,910 of NW_019102226.1, read as the reverse complement.
ATTTGTTTATAATACCACTTATTATATTGATATTATACCAGAATTATACCGTATGGAACATTGCGGTACCTTAAATTATCGGAAATTGAACACAGCTAGGTTATAAATGATTATATGATAAGCTGCAAAATGATTTAATAATTTCAGAAATCACTTCAAATATCACAATTATACATGGCTTTTTATAGAGTAAATTAATGATTAATGTCATATGCTTTACCAATCCCGATAAACCTATAGCGTAGACTAAAAACAATATTGTAATTTAAAATAATGTCGTAGCTAGAGTTCATAGTAAATGATGATAATGATTATATCAAATTAATTTTCAAAAAATGTTGACTAATATGTTATTTTGTTTTGTACCACTATATACTACAAACACACATATTATCTTTATAACTGTCACACTCTGGTTCTATAATCTATATTTGTATCATACTCAGAATGTAATAATCATTTTTTATTCCATCTGTAATTTATAATACATTTTTGTATTGGACGCGTTTTGAAAACAAAGTATGTACCCAGGTTTTACATTTTTTTATCTCGTCGTGTGATAAACTCGAACAATACTATTGTTTTTGTTTTTTTTGTATCGTTATTGTCTATACTGCCATGCCAGACTCGCAAGTAATTATTTAGACGTTTAATTAAGAATGTGTGGACGCTGAAATTCACCAGTAAAATAAAAAACCCAGTTACATTATTTTGGTACGTATTTGATAATATACAAGACAAAAGTAAAAAAGAGCATCATATTTATAATATATATACTTTAAAATTGGAAGAAAGGACTATAAAAATGCGTTTGATGTCTTTTGCTCTATCTCCTCTTTCCCACCCAACTCTCTCACTCTGAAAATAATTCGTATCTTTGCTTTGATAGATTCGATTTAGCGGAGACCTGTTATTGGTTTTACAATTATTATTTCTTTTGTTTTCTCCGACTGGTTTAGGACAGGGAATGTGGTCCGAAAAAAACTATTGTAAGTACTCTACATGTATATTACATTAAGCCAGTGGAACGGAAATCAAACACAGATTGTACTTTAAAGTGGTTATTTTTATTTCGGTAATACCTTTGGCACGTACCTAGTGTACTGCATCGGGACGAGAAAAACTTAAAAAAAAAAACGTTCACGTTTGTGACACACATGTTTTCAACCAAAAACCTTGACCGTTGTCAACCAAATTTAGCATAAAGTCAGCTCCAAAACGTAACATTGTTTTGCGAAATCACGACGATTTAGATGCATCACGCACGTCAAAAATATTATATTATCGTATCCTATAATATTCGAGTATTGGATTAAAATTAAATAAAAAAACATAAAAAATGCGTTACATGGCTTGGGGCCAATAAAGCGATTCAAACAGTCCCCTTAGAATAAATGAAATTAATTTATTCTGTGCCTATACCAACATAAAACGCATTTTTGTTACTGGTATACGTGGTATGATGACGGCGGCGCAAGAACCTTAATAATTAAGGACAGTCTTGCAAACGCAGTTACTGTGTACAAATTGTTTTTCTTTGGAACATAATATTTACCATTCCTATTTTTATTGAATTTTAATATTCATAATAAACATGTTTTTCTAATTAAATTGAGTTTTAATTTAGAAAAAATATTTATAATGGTATTGTTAAAATTGATAATTTTAATACCTATTACATTTTTAACAATAATTACAAAACAAAAGTATAATAGAATCCGTCTTATTTGTGTAGGTGTTGGTAATTAAAACTGAATAGACCAAAGGTAATTGTAAGAATAAGTCGGTACAAACATTTTTGATAAAATTTAATTTAATTTCAACAGAAAAGTAGTCCAGTGGCTGTTAACGTAAGTGCTTAAACGATAAAATAATTATATATTATATTATTATAATTATATACACACTTTTTAGTGCTGTGTTATTATTTCTCATATAATATTTTTTAAACAATACCTAGTACCTACGAGTATGAGTTTTTTTTTTTTATCAAATCTTAATATTCGCAATAGCCATACTTTTCTTATTAATTGGCGTTTTAATTAAAATCATATGTGCATATTCATTATAGCTAGCAAAAAGAAATATTGAAAATAATATATTATAATAATAATGTAATATATATATATTTATATTATAAATATAATTCCGAAATAAAAGCATAGAACTCGTCTAATTTGTGTAAATATTCTTATTTAATCAATAAACGCAGAGCAAACCAGCGATAATATTATAGTCGGAATAAGTCAGTGCAAAAATGTCTGATAAATTTGAATTTCACGTCTTCGCAGATAGGTATAGTCCGGTGGGCAGTGACCATTAACGTATTCAATCGTATTAAATTATACCTTATACTTTTTAATGATGCGTAATTATTTCTTAAACGATATTATCACTGGTATGAATTAGGTACATTTTTTTAGGATAAAAATCTATTCTAATAATAATTCTAATAAAATCTATCTATTTGTAGATACGAGCTTCGTGCGCTGACCCTATCGACGGTGACAACACACCACGATGACGCCTTCGCGTGCGACGTATCGGATCTGGACTGGACGGTAAAAAATTTATATTTTTGGGTGGGAGGAGAGGTGAAGAAAAAGAAGGCATTTGTCACGGGCAATCCGTAGTATAGTTACGATGGGGAATTCCAAACGGTTCGTGCAGTGCTCGACGGACGAGTCCGGACAGTCGCATATGATAATATTTTAACATTTTATCGTATTATTATACGCTTTTCGTAGGTACTAGCTCTATGTTAATATGTCCAAATCTATGATATAAAATGGTATAACAAGTTATGCCGTGGTGATGTATGAATAGGACCAGTGCCGCGTCGATCGGTCGCACGGCTCACAGACACCCGCTGCGAGAAGACTACGACGGGTGTTGGCCGAAGAGATTTCGTGTATTTTTCATCAATCTTTGCAGTGACGGAAGCGAACTCACCCGTTTTTCACGATAACATGAATATTATTTTATTCATGAAGTGGCCATCGACGGACGACCATTTCGCGCTAGTCAATGTTTCTGAAATTCTGTTAATTCAATTTCATTTTTTTTTTTTTTTTAAATATTTTTTTACTTGGTGCTCATTGAAAAAATGTTTCTCTACAGATTTTACACGGATGAAAAATAATGTTAACAAACATTTACAACGCGGTGCACCGTGTTGACTTATTATTACAGTAAAAATATATTATTTTACTAAATATTATGTGTCCTGATGCAGTCATCATTTGCATTTACTTTGTCAAATTGTCAGCTTTTCCGAGTAGATTTTCATTTAATTTTTCGATTTATCAGCTGTTAATTATCGGCGCTTCCGAATTATTTCCTTTAGAAAACTGCAGCAGCATCTTAAAATATATTTTCAACACTGTGAAATGTGAAAATGTGATGTTGATTAAAAACTAGATAAATACCCAATTGCAATATTATTATACCAAATATTATGTTCGTCCATTGCCCGATGATACGACGTCCTGCTCGCCTCTTGAATATTTCAAACATGAGACGTATCATAATATAGTTATTAGTATGAAATATATTTCTGCTGCGCACTGTTGATCGGTCCACTATTTCATTTAATTTTTCCATTTTTCAGCAGTCCATTATTTAAATTTCCAAATTTCCTGAAGAACATATTATATTATTTTAAACACCGTGAAATAAATCATTACATAATATTATTATTTGCGTATGATAATAATATTCTGAGCTGGTGTGAATATTAGTAAAAAAAATAGATAGATACCTACTAAATTACAGTATTATGATAGTTATCGATAAACCGACGATACGTCGTGCCCGCCTCATTAATATTTTAAACGTGTGTCGGACCATAGCAATTATTTGTGCAAAATATATCTGAGTGATGTAGGTACAGAGCGGTAATCGGTTCATTTTCATTTACTCGGCCAATTGGTCAGAGTTTCCGACAAGTTTTTCAAAAACCACAACGTCTTGAAATATATTTATTTAGACATTGTGCAATAAATCATAAACAGTATAGGTAACAATATAATATTATAAATATCAAACACAATATTATTATTAAGTGTGTGATAATAATTCCGAGCTAATGTGAATTAATCAAAAATTAGATTCTACCCACTGATACGGATGCACATTAATATAATGCCATTATACACATAGGTATTAGACCTTGGGTTTAAGAATTTTTTTTCTTCGTTAGTTAATAATGATAATGAGGTGTACAATGTTATTATTGTTTTTTGTCTTACGAATCTGTTATTGAAACGCATAATAATAATAATAATAATAATAATATGTATGTGCTGTTTTTTTTTCACCGCATATCTATATCGTAAGAACTACGTCCTGAATACCATACATATAGGTATGTATAATATTATAATTAATATAGTATAGCATAAGTACACGCGAGTATGTACCTATTATAATACGTAAAACGTAATTAAATTTCGTGCCTCCGAGTTATTAAAAATGAATGGAGTTTTGTAACTTTTTAGAAAATAAAAAAATATCAAGGCTTGCTTTTTTCCGTCGAATGTCTTGAAATTCGCAGTAATTTATTTATATTACATTTAAACGTGATGCGTATTACTGCATAGCGGCTGTGTGTCTGTGAAAAATATTTTTCATTAACAGTTTTCATCGACTTGTTTACTTAAGCGGCGTTTAAACCGATACATTATTAACTCTATGTATAATATGATCGATTTGCAGAACAACGCGTTGTACGGATTTTGTGTCGATCAACTCGAATTAAGTATAATATTATTATACACAACGATTCACAAAGCACGTTCACTTTTTTTCTTTTAATGCATTAATTCAAATTCTGATTTTTGGAAATTTCAAGTTGGCACATTTACTTTATTGAGACTATATTTTTAAATGTTCAAATTTTTTCACATCGTAGGGATAATATAAAGACGTAATTATATGTATATTGCAATAAGTCGAGTAACTTATGAGTTCAAAGTGGAGAGGTAAGCAAATTGCTGGTCCATGACTCCGCTTATCTAAACTTTAAATACTTATGACTCATTAACTACTTGAATTAAATTCGATTTTTACAGATCGAAATAATCAGAAAAATAATGTGCTCTGGAATATTAAATTAAAACTGTATGTGGTAATTAAAAAAACATTTTTTTAACGAAAACGTTGTCTTGCAGCGACTTGAATCCCCATATAAATAAAATATTATTTCGTTTTCTTATTTTTTAGTTATTCAAAATCGAACAGCTGTAGTCACTTGAAATTCACACTTTATTAAGTTTATTTTATCAATTCATATTATACTTGATACTTTTAAAAATATTTTGACTCTTTCTGAACTGATTACCGACATTTTTAGTGTTAATAATTTATTTTTTTTTGAATGTCAATAAAATGTTATTAGTTGTGACAAAAAGTGTGGTGAAAATTTAATACACGGCTCCTGATTTGTTGTTACAATAGTAGTTGAACAATAATAAGAATAAATAGGCACGATTTTGTTTTATAAGCATTTAAGGTCCGAATTTCGGCAAGATATATCAAATAGAATATTTTATATCAACTACATCTTAGGATCAAAAATGTAAAACAAAGTTGCACACAAGTAGTGAACTCTGTAACTAAAAAATCTGAAAACCACTTAACCACTTTTTAAAATTTAATTTGTTATTTTACATAACTACCTTAGTACCTCTACACAATTTTAAAAATAAACTAAAAAACATATTTTATTTATTGCGTTTTTGAAATAGTATGTAATTATTATTATTTTTTATTATTAAGGTTGGTTTATTTGATTAGGTGTTTTATTATTTGATATCTTTCGGTGATTAAATTAAAACCTAATGTTGAAATGTTGTAATTCAAAATAGTAAAAAACAAAACTTAAAAATGCATAACAATAAAAAATATAAGTTTTGAATAGAAACGTTATTTTGCAGCGACTTGAAGCTACGTTAAAAAAAAAATGTTTTCAAAAATACTACGAGTGTCTTACGTTCAATTAATCCTAACGTCGTATTGTTACAACAACAATCATAAAACCCGCGATTACCACCCCCTCACACCTCCCCCACACCCATCGGGACGTGGAATTTAATAATACACACATACTGCACATAATATTATATACCGCGGTATAAAATGCGTGCGCTTGTTCCTCCGACGTGCGTACGACTACGTAGGTAGGTAGATATAATATTATATTATAATTTAATACTCGGCGGAGATGGCGCGTATTTCGATTTAATGTCGACTGAGTCACGGTATTACCTGTGTGCATACATTATATTATTATACTGCAACAATATAATAATAATAATAATAATAATAATAATAATAATATATAAAACCGAAAATAACAATTGTACGAACGTTGTTTCCGTCGGATTTACGCGGCGGGCACGCGATTCTTCGCCGTCGACCCGGCGATAACGTTGCAGTCTCCGAGACAATGCCCATTGTGTTTTTCGTATTAATTTTGCAAAATTCCCAGTGGTGGAAACTACACCGGGAAGAAGACTGTTCGTGTGTGCACACACGCACACTCTGTATACGGGTACCGACGGTATTTCATTCGCCGAGTCGTATGTGCGTATATTGTGTACAGGTGAGTTGTACGGGTACAGTTTATTACAGAGATTCGTAAACGCACATTACCCCCCACCCCCCTCCCTCACACACACACCTACGCACACCATAGATGTGTGTAAATAGGCACTGTGTAATATGTCAATATCAAACCATATCTATAATATCACATGCATGCGAATTCTTCACGAGGAGTGGGTGGTGGCGACGACAGCGGGAGAGGGGAATCTGCGTACTCGCGAGATTTATTGCAGAGTACGATGTCCGCGATACCTATCTTTATAAATATAAGATTATACGATCGAACGTGTCCTGACCGGCTGACTTATCATCGAAGACCCCCTAAAGGGGCCTCAGCCCCTTCTAAACGAACAAAAGGAGAACCCTCCTTCCTGCAAACTCACCAAGTGCTCACTTGTCAGTTGTCACTGCTATAAATAATAAATATAAAGTAATTTTTATTTAGCAGTCTATATTTATAAAAATGAATGTGTCTAAGTGTGTACATTGTGTCTTATGGCTGCCCAAACACACGGCTGGACCGATTTTGATGAAATATTTTGCGTGTGTTTGAGTGGTTCACAATTGGACCCGGTGGGTCCAACCCAGGGGGGGCTGCTCAAACATTGATTTTGAGATTTACGAAGGAAATTTTCGTTTATAATTGGTTGCTATTGGTGGTAGGAGAAATAATCAGTAGAAATTAGTATTTTTTTTGGTGAATATTTCTATTTGTTTATTTGTTTAATCAAAGCATGCCATTATTAAATATAATTTAACAAAAAATAAATTAAAATAAAACATATTATTCATATATAGTGGGCATCTTTAATGGACAACTAAGTGCTCGGGATTACGTACGCACATAGTGGTTTTCGCAATCAACCTCATGTGGATTATTTCTTACCTTTATAAGTTATGATATACTGCTCAAACTATCACATGAAAGTCTCATATAGAGTTTGAGTTTTTAGCTGTCAACAAAGCGCAACCAGTTAGTTGTAAATAAAAATAAAAACGATAACGTCGATTAAAAATAAAAATAAATTGTCAATAATTACGAAAAAAAATCGTTGACCCATATAGCTTTCATCTACCCATCTTTTTTATCACTTTAAAGTTATAGTTCTCAAAATGCTAATATTACACCTAATACACAAACATATTACATGACATATTATGATAAAATATGTCTTAAATAAATGACACACATAGGTTTTGCATGCAGCTTAAAGAAAAATGAGTTTTACAAGCGTACTGAACGTCTTTTATATAAAATAAAGCATTTTTAAATATCAGCCCCCCAACCCTTTAAAATTATGGAAAATGTTAGCCTGTATAGTCATATATAGAGCTAAATGTGACGATGCAAAAGACAAAGATTGAATGGTCTAGTGCACAGGTGTGGTAAGTAACATTTTACAAATTGTTCATTACAGGCATTTAAAAGTGTACAATCGTAAATGTCCAATTTTAGGTTGAATTAAATAGAGTTTTATATAATTGACTTAGTATTTAATATAATTATGTCTTTTAACATGTTTGAAATTGACAGTTACTTGAATAATACTTAGTTTTATACAAAACATACATAGTTACCACATTTTTAGTATAACGTACAGTTATAAACTTATAACGTATTATTAGAGCAATAATTATAATAAAACAATTTTTTTTTTCTTAATATATTTTTAACTATGAACTGTGATTTATTATACTTTTAATAACAATAGGTTATAGTATAAACTATTAAGATGTCTTTACTAAATTAATTTACTTAACAGAAAATTATCAATATCATAAAAAAAAAAAA